>NC_042988.1:39760109-39782609 GCF_901001165.1 Salmo trutta | reverse complement strand
GTTGACTACTGTCAGCCTTTCACTGTGATAAACTAACATTACTGTCTACTACAGCCCAGGTTGACTACTGTCAGCCTTTCACTGTGATAAACTAACATTACTGTCTACTACAGCCCAGGTTGACTACTGTCAGCCTTTCACTGTGATAAACTAACATTACTGTCTACTACAGCCCAGGATGACTACTGTCAGCCTTTCACTGTGATAAACTAACATTACTGTCTACTACTACAGCCCAGGTTGACTACAGTCAGCCTTTCACTGTGATAAACTAACATTACTGTCTACTACAGCCCAGGTTGACTACAGTCAGCCTTTCACTGTGATAAACTAACATTACTGTCTACTACAGCCCAGGTTGACTACAGTCAGCCTTTCACTGTGATAAACTAACATTACTGTCTACTACAGCCCAGGTTGACTACTGTCAGCCTTTCACTGTGATAAAATAACATTACTGTCTACTACAGCCCAGGTTGACTACTGTCAGCCTTTCACTGTGATAAAATAACATTACTGTCTACTACAGCCCAGGTTGACTACTGTCAGCCTTTCACTGTGATAAACTAACATTACTGTCTACTACTACAGCCCAGGTTGACTACTGTCAGCCTTTCACTGTGATAAACTAACATTACTGTCTACTACAGCCCAGGTTGACTTCTGTCAGCCTTTCACTGTGATAAACTAACATTACTGTCTACTACAGCCCAGGTTGACTACTGTGAGCCTTTCACTGTGATAAACTAACATTACTGTCTACTACAGCCCAGGTTGACTACTGTCAGCCTTTCACTGTGATAAACTAACATTACTGTCTACTACAGCCCAGGTTGACTACAGTCAGCCTTTCACTGTGATAAACTAACATTACTGTCTACTACTACAGCCCAGGTTGACTACTGTCAGCCTTTCACTGTGATAAACTAACATTACTGTCTACTACAGCCCAGGATGACTACTGTCAGCCTTTCACTGTGATAAACTAACATTACTGTCTACTACTACAGCCCAGGTTGACTACAGTCAGCCTTTCACTGTGATAAACTAACATTACTGTCTACTACAGCCCAGGTTGACTACAGTCAGCCTTTCACTGTGATAAACTAACATTACTGTCTACTACAGCCCAGGTTGACTACAGTCAGCCTTTCACTGTGATAAATTAACATTACTGTCTACTACAGCCCAGGTTGACTACTGTGAGCCTTTCACTGTGATAAACTAACATTACTGTCTACTACAGCCCAGGTTGACTACTGTCAGCCTTTCACTGTGATAAACTAACATTACTGTCTACTACAGCCCAGGTTGACTACAGTCAGCCTTTCACTGTGATAAACTAACATTACTGTCTAATACTACAGCCCAGGTTGACTACTGTCAGCCTTTCACTGTGATAAACTAACATTACTGTCTAATACTACAGCCCAGGTTGACTACTGTCAGCCTTTCACTGTGATAAACTAACATTACTGTCTACTACAGCCCAGGTTGACTACTGTCAGCCTTTCACTGTGATAAACTAACATTACTGTCTACTACAGCCCAGGTTGACTACTGTCAGCCTTTCACTGTGATAAACTAACATTACTGTCTACTACAGCCCAGGTTGACTACTGTCAGCCTTTCACTGTGATAAACTAACATTACTGTCTACTACTACAGCCCAGGTTGACTACAGTCAGCCTTTCACTGTGATAAACTAACATTACTGTCTACTACAGCCCAGGTTGACTACTGTGAGCCTTTCACTGTGATAAACTAACATTACTGTCTACTACTACAGCCCAGGTTGACTACTGTCAGCCTTTCACTGTGATAAACTAACATTACTGTCTACAACAGCCCAGGTTGACTACTGTCAGCCTTTCACTGTCCAATCGTTTTTCCACCATTCATTTTTTCCCACAGGGGATTTTAGAAACACTTAAAATAAGGGCTGTATTTCACGTAGGCTTATTCTGGCATGACTTTTGATAACCATGGAAATATTTGTGGAGAAGTGGAGAAGGTGGAAAGTTTTAAGTTCCTCGGCGTACACATCACAGACAAACTGAAATGGTCCTCCCGGTGACGAAGGTGCAACAGCGCCTCTTCAACCTCAGGAGGCTGAAGAAATGTGGCTTGTCACCTAAAACCCTCACAAACTTTTACAGATGCACAATTGAGAGCATCCTGTCAGGCTGTATCACCGCCTGGTACGGCAACTGCACCACCCACAAACGCAGGGCTCTCCAGAGGGTGTTGCAGTCTGCCCAATGCATCACCGGGGCAAACTACCTTGCCTCCAGGATACCTACAGCACCCAATGTCACAGGAATGCCAAAAAGATCATCAAGGACAACAACCACCGAGCCACTGCCTGTTCACCCCGCTATCATTGTCACGCTTGTCGTCGGTGAAGGAGGACCAAAACGCAGCAGGCATGCGGTTGTTTATTTTGAACATTTATTAAATCAAAACGAACATTCCAAAACAACAAAACGAAACCACGAACAACAAAACAGTCTGACTAGGCACAAGGCTAAGCACAGAACAATCTCCCACGAATCACAAACACACCCCAATATATGGGACTCTCAATCAAAGGCAAAGAGAAAACACCTGCCTTCAATTGAGAGTCCCAACCCCAATTAATCAACCATAGAAATACACTCACTAGACTCCACATAGAAATACATAAACCTAGATCATAAACCAAAACCCCAGAAATACTAAATCAAACACCCTTTTAACAAACACACCACCCTGAACCACATAAAACAAATACCCTCTGCCACGTCCTGACCAAACTACAATACTAATTAACCCTTATACTGGCCAGGACTTGACAATCATCCAGAAGGCGAGGTCAGTACAGGTGCATCAAAGCAGGGACCGAGAGACTGAAAAACAGCTTCTATCTCAAGGCCATTAGACTATTAAATAGCCATCACTAGCACAGAGAGACTGCTGCCTACATACACAGATTTGAAATCATTGGCCACTTTAATAAATGGAACACTAGTCACTTTAATAATGTCACTTTAATAATGTTTACATATCTTGCATTACCCATCTCATGTGTGTCGTGTCTTTGGCTATGCCTGATTAAGTGATATGACATGCTATTCTATAAAATCCTTTCTCTGTAATTTATATTACCTGATTAAGCTAATCATGTAAATGTAATTAACTAGAAAGTTGGGGCACCACGGAAGAACGTTTATAGAGCCGTTATCTTCCAAATAAACTCTTAAAATACTTAGTAATATTTTACATCGATAGCAGTCATCTTAATCATCTTATTTTCAGTTTCATAATGAAAGTTGTAAATTCTTGGTTATCTTCACCAACCCTGGCTAACAAGTTGAATCAGCAATACAAAATTGGGTTTAATTATTTATTTACTAAATACCTAAACTAATCACACAGAATTACATATACACAGAATACAAATGATGTCATACAGAAAACGTCCCTGGTGGACGGAACCTGTATGAAAGCTGGTTACACAAAGGAAAGGGGGTTGGGCTTGAATGAAAGAGCGGGAAGACTGAGGAACAAAGGGAGAAGCTGTGCTATCGTAAATACAGAATCTTATGCATTCTAAATTACCGCCCATTTGGAAAAGGAAAATGCAATAAATATTTACTCTGAGCTGCGCTTCGGTAGATTGGTCGTAGATGCTGGCTGGGTTGGCCAACAGATCTTCCTGTCCTCGGAAGAATGTCAATGGTGGTAAAGTGGATACGTGGTGGTATCTTCGTCTGTGGTTGTTAGACTGGATCCGTCGTCCGTCCTTTCCTAGACCACGTCTACAGCGGCCGCTGCTAACTCAACGGCTAGGAAGTATCACTTCTGTAGTGAATAAGCTCAAAGTTCATACCATTCGCCACCAAAGCTCACGCCGAGGTTGGCTTAGTTCTGTACTTGACATGTGTGTCCTTATAACGCAGAGGCTGCAGACCTCACGTAGTGGAACAATGCGGTTATCTTTTCGTCAAAGGCTTATATAGTGGACAGGGGGAAGGATGTGTTTCATCGTTTATAACCCCTGTCTCTTCACAGGGGTGGGCCACTGATAAAGCAGGGCACTTTCCTTATGAAAACCCAATTCTCTCAATTGGAAGCTAAAATTACATTTAATCTCCAACGAACAATTTCAATATCAAACATTTCAATTGCATAACAATTCCATGTGACTCTGATAACTAGAGGGTGTATACTTTCCCAGGTACAGTTTATGTCATCCTGTCATCAGTCATAATGTCTCAGATGACAACTGAACTGACATCCATACTCATTACGTTCCAAAGCATATTTCCAACTGTTTTTATTACCAAAATATGGTTCCTTTTCCCCTTTTGTTTGATGTTCCCAGACTCTCTATATTTAACACAGGCTATTCAGCAGTCCTTCAGTAGGGTTCAGAAAGAGAGGGGAAGGGAGAAAGGTATTTATGGGGGGGTCATAAACCTTACCCACAGGCCAACGTCATGACATGTGTATATACTGTATTCTATTCTATTCTTCTGTATCTCAGTCTATGCTGCTCTGGCATTGCTCGTCCAAATATTTATATATTCTTAATTCCATTCCTTTACTTAGATTTGTGTGTATTGGGTATATGTTGTGAAATTGTTAGATATTGCTGTTAGATACTGCTGCACTGTCAGAACTAGAAGCACAAGCACTTCGCTACATCTGCAATAACATCTGCTAAACCCGTGTATGTGACCGATTTGATTTGCCTTTCACTGTCATAAACTAACATTACTAACTAATTTAAACCTTACACTGATGGCTGCAGGAGGTGCTGTTGTTACCTAACAGGCTCTAGCATGAATACAGGAGGTTGTATTGGTACCTAACAGGCTCCAGAATGAATACAGTAGGTACTGTTGGTACCTAACAGGCTCCAGCATGAATACAGGAGGTACTGTTGTTACCTAACAGGCTCCAGAATGAATACAGTAGGTACTGTTGGTACCTAACAGGCTCCAGCATGACTACAGGAGGTACTGTTGGTACCTAACAGGATCTAGCATGAATACAGTAGGTACTGTTGGTACCTAACAGGCTCCAGCATGACTACAGGAGGTACTGTTGGTACCTAACAGGATCTAGCATGAATACAGGAGGTACTGTTGGTACCTAACAGGCTCCAGAATGACTACAGGAGGTACTGTTGGTACCTAACAGGCTCCAGAATGACTACAGGAGGTACTGTTGTTACCTAACAGGATCTAGCATGACTACAGGAGGTGTATTGTTACCTAACAAGCTCCAGCATGACTACAGGAGGTACTGTTGTTACCTAACAGGATCTAGCATGAATACAGGAGGTGTATTGTTACCTAGACTGACATGTCTAATGAACACATCAGAGATCTATGAAGGGAAATCTATCCATCCAGACTAAGGAGACAAACAGCCAAACACATAACAGAACGGTGAGAAGGAGAATCAACACTGAATAACCTGTACTTCACCACTCCACTGTCCATTAAACCATCTCTTTAGCCTTATTCCTACTGAACATGTTTCACTCCACGCCTGGTCTGTGACCCAAATGACACCCTATATAGTTCCCTACTTTTGACCAGAGCCCATTGGAACATACCCCTGGTCTCATTTAGGAGTTTCTCGACATGCTGGGTAGACTAGGTAGTGAACCCACTTCTCCCTCTGGTCGAGGACACGTAGGGGGAATATCATTGTGTGTAAATGTCTGAAGTCTTCACGTCAGTTTGACATGCTGCTGGACCATGGAGATAAATGATAGATGGTTAAACAGGTAGATTCTGAGAAATCTCTCCCGTCTGTCTCTGTCTGATGCAGTCCATTAATCCCAATAAGACTGAAGTATTAAAGAAAGCAGCTACTGTCCCTCCCTCCCTCCCTCCCTCCCTCCCTCCCTCCCTCCCTGTCTGTCTGTCTGTCTCCCTCCCTCCCTGTCTCCCTCCCTCCCTCCCTCCCTCCCTCCCTCCCTCCCTCCCTCCCTCCCTCCCTGTCTGTCTGTCTGTCTGTCTGTCTGTCTGTCTGTCTGTCTGTCTGTCTGTCTGTCTGTCTGTCTGTCTGTCTGTCTGTCTGTCTGTCTGTCTGTCTGTCTGTCTGTCTGTCTACAAGTCTGTCTACAAGTCTGTCTGTCTCTCTGTCACACACACAGTTCTATACACAGTGACATACTGTCAGTCAGAGCAGGTCATAAATAGAGGGTTTTTGTCCATCTGGTCTAATTGTTGCCTCTGCTGCCTGCTGCTCTCTCTGCCTTTCAACACACACACACACACACACACACAGACACACACACACACACACACACACACACACACACACACACACAGACACACACAGACACACACAGACACACACACACACACACACACACACACACACACACACACACACACACACACACACACACACACACACACACACACACACATTGCTGCTCTCTCTGCCTTTCAATCATCCCTGCCTCCCAACACACACACACACACACACACACACACACCCTGCCGCCTGCCTCTCTGCCTGTATCTCTCTATCCTTCAATCATCCCTGCATGCATGCCTGCTGCAGAGACAACACACACACACACACACACACACACACACACACACACACACACACACACACACACACACACACACACACACACACACACACACACACACCACACACAAAGCCGTACAGCCTGAATAAGAACAGCCCTGATCAGTGAGAACACTGAGTATCAGACAGCTGTATGTAGGTTCATCAGTAATTGATAAACCATCGTAGATATTGAACCTATCCTAAAGCTGCCCCACAGCAGCTCTCCAGTGGAAAGGGAAGGATATTGCTTCTGTAGTACAGTGTTCAGACACACACATAGCTCTACCTCAGGTTCACATAAATAGAGGGAGAAAGGGGGTTTAAACTGGTATAGTAAACAGTACGTATACACACACCCCCCCCCCCACCACCACCCCTGCACACACAAATGACCTGCCCCCCACCCCATCCCTCCCAGCCCGCTCACACAACGTAACGTTAGCTGAATTTACATGCGGCTGCTGGCGGGTATCTTGCGTCCGTCCCTGAACCAGGTAATCTGTGGTCGTGGGAAGCTGTGGATACGTGGAGCCTGGATCAGAGCAGCCTCTCCCTGGGACACAGTCTGGGAACGCTCCCCCTCCACAAAATCACCCATATCTGGGGGAGGGGGAGAGGGGGAGGTAGGGAGAGGGGGTTGGTGGAGGAACAGAAAAGGAACGCGGGAGAGAGCGATAGAAAGTCATCAGGAAAGAAAGTGAGAAAGTAATAAGGAAGGAAAACCTTAAGGGAAAAAAATATATATATAAAGAGAGAGATAGAGAAAGAGAGAGAGAGCGATACAAAGAGAGATAGAGAGATATACAGAGAGAGATACAGAGAGAGAGTGAGAGATACAGAGAGAGATAGAGAAAGAGAGAGAGAGAGAGAATGAGAGAGAGAGAGAGAGAGATACAGAGAGAGAGAGATACAACGGACAGCTACTTACAGGCGACCTGTACTTCAGTGCTGCTCTGCATGATGGCTCCTACTCTGTTTCTGACGATGCATCTGTAGAAACCAGCATGGGAGCGGTCCAGAGACGGAATAAGGTACCTAACGGATGGACACACACACATAAACATACACACACACAAACACATAAACACCAGGCACCGCTATTAGTCATAGTCAATACTTACTACTGTGACAGACACATAGCTTGGGCTTTGTCGTCAACGTACAGAATGGAGTGGCTAAGTAACTACTAGTAACTGAAGTAAGAAACTGAAGTAAGAAACTGAAGTAAGTAACTACTAGTAACTGAGTAAGTAACTGGAGTAAGTAACTGGAGTAAGTAACTGGAGTAAGTAACTACTAGTAACTGAGTAAGTAACTGGAGTAAGTAACTGGAGTAAGTAACTGGAGTAAGTAACTACTAGTAACTGAGTAAGTAACTGGAGTAAGTAACTGGAGTAAGTAACTGGAGTAAGTAACTACTAGTAACTGAGTAAGTAACTGGAGTAAGTAACTGGAGTAAGTAACTGGAGTAAGTAACTACTAGTAACTGAGTAAGAAACTGGAGTAAGTAACTGGAGTAAGCAAAAGGAGTAAGAAACTACTAGTAACTGAAGTAAGTAACTGCTAGTAACTGAAGTAAGTAACTGGAGTAAGTAACTGAAGTAAGTAACTGGAGTAAGTAACTGGAGTAAGTAACTGGAGTAAGTAACTACTAGTAACTGAGTAAGAAACTGGAGTAAGTAACTGGAGTAAGCAAAAGGAGTAAGAAACTACTAGTAACTGAAGTAAGTAACTGCTAGTAACTGAAGTAAGTAACTGGAGTAAGTAACTGAAGTAAGTAACTGGAGTAAGTAACTGGAGTAAGTAACTGGAGTAAGTAACTACTAGTAACTGAGTAAGAAACTGGAGTAAGTAACTGGAGTAAGTAACTGAAGTAAGTAACTGGAGTAAGTAACTGGAGTAAGTAACTACTAGTAACTGAGTAAGAAACTGGAGTAAGTAACTTGAGTAAGCAAAAGGAGTAAGAAACTACTAGTAACTGAAGTAAGTAACTGCTAGTAACTGAAGTAAGTAACTGGAGTAAGTAACTACTAGTAACTGAGTAAGTGGAGTATGTAACTAGGGAAAAAACTACTAAACTACTTTTCTAAATGTTGTCATTTCCGTGATGGTCAAAATGAATTGAAGATATTGCACATGTACGAGGCTGTTTCTCGGTCTGAGAACTGTCTAGAGCCACATAACTAACTGTGCACTATTGACTTGAGCTCTAGAACAGGTTTCTAAAGTTTCAGAGCTCTAGGTCTGACGGTTCTTTGATAGTTCGAACAAAGGTAACTATTGCAGGCTCTGTGAGTCAGTAAGCCCCACACTATGTCACTCTGTCCTTGCTGTGTGTGTGTGTGTGTGAGCTTTTCTTGAAAATCTGATGGGAGAAATGACTGATTTACAGTTCATGAGGGTTACCTAGTCACACATATGAAGTTTTGGAAAGATGTGACTTTTTAACCCTTCGAAACAGCCCCTATGACCCCAATTTAAGGCACTTCCGGTTGGCACAGGAAGCTGAAAGTAAACACATATCCTCATTGGGGTAGGCTTTTACATAATCCTGAGTTTAAAGTCTTTATGTTAAGAATTGACTGATTTACACAGGGTTGAATGCAGTGATTTTTCAAACTGCAGATTTGATACATCAAAACACCTTCTGGGTGAATATAACCATTTCTGGTTGCTCCAGGAAGCTTAGAATCAACACAGGTAGACCTCATAGTGGCCTGATGAATTGTCATATCGAAGACAGGCATTCATAACCCACATAGACTTCAGGTTGAATTTAGGGGAGAAGGCAATGTATTCCTCTAGGGAGAGATGTCATTGTAAACTGTGAGATGAAAAAAGCCTGTTTTCACTGTAAAGGGTTAATGTCACACGGTCAATGTTAGGCTTGCACAGATCGGGAGGACCTCAGGAACGTTCCTAAGGTCTTTAAAACCTCTCTGGGACATGTGGGACGCTAGCGGGACACACTGTTCAACAGCCAGTGAAATAGCAGGGCACCAAATTCAAAACAACAAAAATCTCATAATTCAAATTTCTCAAACATACAACTATTATATCCCATTTTAAAGATAATCTTCTCGTTAATCCAACCACATTGTCCAATTTCAAAAAGGCTTTACGGCGAAAGCATACCGTTAGATTATGTTAGGACAGCGCCTAAACAAGAAAAACCACACAGCCATTTTCCAAGCAAGGAGAGGCTAAAGCTAAAATAAAGCTAAAATAACCTGTTGGGGCTAGGGGGCAGTATTTGCACGGCCGGATAAAAAAACGTACCCGATTTAAACTGGTTACTACTCTTGTCCAGAAATGAGAATATGCATATAATTAGTAGATTTGGATAGAAAACACTCTAAAGTTTCTAAAACTGTTTGAATGGGCATACAGAGGCCCATTATCAGCAACCATCACCCCTGTGTTCCAGAGGCACGTTGTGTTAGCTAATCCAAGTTTATCATTTTAAAAGGCAAATTGATCTTTAGAAAACCCTTTGCAATTATTTTAGAACAGCTGAAAACTGTTGTACAGATTAAAGAAGCAATTAAACTGGCCTTCTTTAGACTAGTTGAATATCTGGAGCATAAGCGTTTGTGGGTTCAATTACAGGCTCAAAAAGGCCAGAAACATAGATCTTTCTTATGAAACTTGTCAGTCTATTCTTGTTCTGAGAAATTAAGGCGATTCCAGGCCAGAAATTGCCAAGAAACTGAAGATCTCGCACAACGCTTTGTACTACTCCCTTCACAGAACAGCGCAAACTGGCTCTAACCAGAATAGAAAGAGGAGTGGGAGGCCCCGGTGCACAGCTGAGCAAGAGGACAAGTACATTAGAGTGTCTAGTTTGAGAAACAGATGCCTCACAAGCCCTCACCTGGCAGCTTCATTAAATAGTACCTGCAAAACACCAGTCTCAACTTCAACAGTGAAGAGGCGACTCTGGGATACTGGCCTTGTCCAGTGTCTGGGTTCTTTTGCCCATCTTAATCTTTTCTTTTTATTGGCCAGTCTGAGATATGGCTTTTTCTTTGCAACACTGCCTAGAAGGCCAGCATCCCAGAGTCACCTCCTCACTATTGATTTTGAGACTGGTGTTTTGCTAACATAATTGCAAAAGGGTTTTCTAATGATCAATTAGCCATTTAAAATGATAAACTTGGATTAGCTAACACAACGTGCCTCTGGAACACAGGAGTGACGGTTGCTGATAATGGGCCTCTGTACGCCTATTTAGATATTCAATAAAAAAATCAGCCGTTTCCAGCTACAATAGTCATTTACAACATTAACAATGTCTACACTGTATTTCTGATCAATTTCATGTTATTGTAATGGACAAAAAATGACAAAAAAATTGCATTTCTAAGTGACCCCAAACTTTTGAATGGTAGTGTACATTTGAGATTAGTTAAGCAGTATGTGAACATTATTAAAGTGACTAGTGTTCTATTATTAAAATGAACAGTGATTCCAAGTCTATAGGACAGCAGCCTCTAAGTTGCAGGTTGAGTAACCGGGTGGAAGCCAGCTAGTGGTGGCTATTTAACAGTCTGATGACCTTGAGATAGAAGCTGTTTTTCAATCTCTCGGTCTCAGCTTTGATGCACCTGCACTGACCTCGCCTTCTGGATGATAGCGGGGTGAACAGGCAGTGGTGGTTGATGTCCTTGATGATCTTTTTGGCCTTCCTGTGACATCGGATCCTGTAGGTATCCTGGAGGGCAGGTATTTGCCCCAAATGATGCTTTGTGCCTACTGCAACACTCTCTGGAGAGCCCTGTGGTTGCAGGCGGTGCAGTTGCCGTACTGGGCGGTAATACAGCCCAACAAGATACTCTCAATTGTGCATCTGTAAAGGTTTCTGAGGGTTTTAGGGGCCAAGACAAATTTATTCAGCCTCACTGTCTGTGTGGGTGGACCATTTCAGATCGTCAGTGATGTGTATGCCGAGGAATTTAAAACTTTCCACCTTCTCCACTGCTGTCCCGTCGATGTGGATAGGGGGGTGCACCCTCTGCTGTTTCCAGTCCACAATATCTCTTTTGTTTTGTTGACGTTGAGTGAGAGGTTATTTTCCTGGCACCACACTCCCAGGGCCCTCACCTCCTCCCTGTAGGCTGTCATGGCATTGTTGGTAATCACGCCTACTACTGTTGTGTCGTCTGCAAACTTGATGATTGAGTTGGAGGCGTGCTTGGCCACGCAGTCGTGGGTGAACAGGGAGTACAGGAGGGGGCTGAGCACGCACCCTTGTGGGGCCCCAGTGTTGAGGATCAGCAAAGTGGAGGTGTTGTTTCCTACCTTCACCACCTGGGGTTGGCCTGTCAGGAAGTCAAGGACCCAGTTGCACAGGGTGGGGTTCAGACCCAGGGCATCGACCTTCCTAATGAGCTTGTAGGGTACTATGGTGTTGAATGCTGCGCTATAATCAATGAACATCATTCTTACATAGGTATTCCTCTTGTCCAGATGGGATAGGGCAGTGTGCAGTGCGATGGTGATTGCATCGTCTGTGGACAGAGTCCAACCCTTTGACTGATAGGAGTCACTAAGCAGCCACTGTTAGACCCACGATTCCCCAGGAGGAGTGGCATCACATTAACACTGGCTACGATCCAATTGGCACCCTATTCCCTTTATAGTGCACTACGTTTGACCAAGGCCCATAGGGAATGCCATTTGGGATGCATCCACTGTCTGTACTGTAGGTTATTCACTCCATAACTCCAGGCTCTCCAGACAGAGGGCCATTCATGTTAAATGATGTGTAGGAGTTAAATCCTCTGAGATTTAGCTCACTAGCTGGCTGGCTGTGTCCCAGTCATTTAATTGGCCTGGTTAATAAAGCTTCCCAGTGAGAGGTTTCTGTCTGTGTGTGTCGCTATGCAGTGCTATTGGAGTGGAGCTGGTTCTGTGTGTTGCTATTGGAGGGATAAACATTCCGTACTTTGCGATTTGAGGGGTGCTAGCTGATTCCCTGCGTTGTTATTGAACCGGACAGCTGATTCCCTGCGTTGTTATTGAACCGGACAGCTGATTCCCTGCGTTGTTATTGAACCGGACAGCTGATTCCCTGCGTTGTTATTGAAACCGGACAGCTGATTCCCTGCGTTGTTATTGAACCGGACAGCTGATTCCCTGCGTTGTTATTGAACCGGACAGCTGATTCCCTGCGTTGTTATTGAACCGGACAGCTGATTCCCTGCGTTGTTATTGAACCGGACAGCTGATTCCCTGCGTTGTTATTGAACCGGACAGCTGATTCCCTGCGTTGTTATTGAACCGGACAGCTGATTCCCTGCGTTGTTATTGAACCGGACAGCTGATTCCCTGCGTTGTTATTGAACCGGACAGCTGATTCCCTGCGTTGTTATTGAACCGGACAGCTGATTCCCTGCGTTGTTATTGAACCGGACAGCTGATTCCCTGCGTTGTTATTGAACCGGACAGCTGATTCCCTGCGTTGTTATTGAACCGGACAGCTGATTCCCTGCGTTGTTATTGAACCGGACAGCTGATTCCCTGCGTTGTTATTGAAGCGGACAGCTGATTCCCTGCGTTGTTATTGAACCGGACAGCTGATTCCCTGCGTTGTTATTGAACCGGACAGCTGATTCCCTGCGTTGTTATTGAACCGGACAGCTGATTCCCTGCGTTGTTATTGAACCGGACAGCTGATTCCCTGCGTTGTTATTGAACCGGACAGCTGATTCCCTGCGTTGTTATGAACCGGACAGCTGATTTCCCTGCGTTGTTATTGAACCGGACAGCTGATTCCCTGCGTTGTTATTGAACAGGACAGCTGATTGCCCTGCGTTGTTATTGAACCGGAGCAGCTGATTCCCTGCGGTTGTTATTGAACCGGACAGCTGATTCCCTGCGTTGTTATTGAACCGGACAGCTGATTCCCTGCGTTGTTATTGAAGCCGGACAGCGTGATTCCCTGCGTTGTTATTGAACCGGACAGCTGATTCCCTGCGTTGTTATTGAACCGGACAGCTGATTCCCTGCGTTGTTATTGAACCGGACAGCTGATTCCCTGCGTTGTTATGAACCGGACAGCTGATTCCCTGCGTGTTATTGAACCGGACAGCTGATTCCCTGCGTTGTTATTGAACCGGACAGCTGATTCCCTGCGTTGTTATTGATGCGGACAGCTGATTCCCTGCGTTGTTATTGATGCGGACAGCTGATTCCCTGCGTTGTTATTGATGCGGACAGCTGATTCCCTGCGTTGTTATTGATGCGGACAGCTGATTCCCTGCGTTGTTATTGAACCGGACAGCTGATTCCCTGCGTTGTTATTGAACCGGACAGCTGATTCCCTGCGTTGTTATTGAACCGGACAGCTGATTCTCCCCTGCGTTGTATTGAACCGGACAGCTGATTCCCTGCGTTGTATGAAACCGGACAGCTGATTCCCTGCGTTGTTATTGAACCGGACAGCTGATTCCCTGCGTTGTTATTGATGTGGACAGCTGATTCCCTGCGTTGTTATTGAACCGGACAGCTGATTCCCTGCGTTGTTATTGATGCGGACAGCTGATTCCCTGCGTTGTTATTGAACCGGACAGCTGATTCCCTGCGTTGTTATTGAACCGGACAGCTGATTCCCTGCGTTGTCATTGAACCGGACAGCTGATTCCCTGCGTTGTCATTGAACCGGACAGCTGATTCCCTGCGTTGTCATTGAACCGGACAGCTGATTCCCTGCGTTGTCATTGAACCGGACAGCTGATTCCCTGCGTTGTTATTGAACCGGACAGCTGATTCCCTGCGTTGTTATTGAACCGGACAGCTGATTCCCTGCGTTGTCATTGAACCGGACAGCTGATTCCCTGCGTTGTTATTGAACCCGACAGCTGATTCCCTGCGTTGTTATTGAACCGGACAGCTGATTCCCTGCGTTGTTATTGAACCGGACAGCTGATTCCCTGCGTTGTTATTGAACCGGACAGCTGATTCCCTGCGTTGTTATTGAACCGGACAGCTGATTCCCTGCGTTGTTATTGAACCGGACAGCTGATTCCCTGCGTTGTTATTGAACCGTTACAGCTGATCCCTGCTTGTATTGAACCGACGCTGATTCCCTGCGTTGTTATTGAACCGGACAGCTGATTCCTGCGTTGTTATTGAACCGGACAGCTGATTCCCTGCGTTGTTATTGAACCGGACAGCTGATTCCCTGCGTTGTTATGGAACCGGACAGCTGATTCCCTGCGTTGTTATTGAACCGGACAGCTGATTCCCTGCGTTGTTATGGAACCGGACAGCTGATTCCCCTGAGTTGTTATTGAACCGGACAGCTGATTCCCTGCGTTGTTATTGAACCGGACAGCTGATTCCCTGCGTTGTTATTGAACCGGACAGCTGATTCCCTGCGTTGTTATTGAACCGGACAGCTGATTCCCTGCGTTGTTATTGAACCGGACAGCTGATTCCCTGCGTTGTTATTGAACCGGACAGCTGATTCCCTGCGTTGTTATTGAACCGGACAGCTGATTCCCTGCGTTGTTATTGAACCGGACAGCTGATTCCCTGCGTTGTTATTGAACCGGACAGCTGATTCCCTGCGTTGTTATTGAACCGGACAGCTGATTCCCTGCGTTGTTATTGAACCGACAGCTGACCGGACAGCTGATTCCCTGCGTTGTTATTGAACCGGACAGCTGATTCCCTGCGTTGTTATTGAACCGGACAGCTGATTCCCTGGTTCATTTTATTCCATTCTAGTCTCTTTGATCAGTACTGGTGGTGAATGATTAGCAGGGACGGGGGTCTGACTGACTGACTGACTGACTCACTGACTGACTGACTGACTGACTGACTTAGTGCACTGACTGACTGCACTGACTGACTGCACTGACTGACTGACTTACTGCACTGACTGACAGACTTACTGCATGGACTGACTGCACTGACTGACTGACTTACTGCACTGACTGACTGACCACACTGACTTACTGCACTGACTGACTGACTGACTGATTGACTGACTGACTGACTGACTGACTTACTGCATTGACTGACTGCACTGACTGACTGACTGACTTACTGCACTGACTGACTGACCTCACTGACTTACTGCACTGACTGACTGATTGACTGCGCTGACTGCACTGACTGCACCAACTGCACTGACTGCACTGACTGGCTGTGAACCAGACCTAGCACTAACAACATGATGTGGTAGAGTCAGAAAGACTTAGAGTTACAGAGAGTTACAGAGAGTTACAGAGTTAGATAGGGTTACAGAGAGTTACAGAGAGTTACAGAGCTAGATAGGGTTACAGAGAGTTACAGAAAGTTACAGAGAGTTACAGAGAGTTACAGAGAGTTACAGAGACATACAGAGAGCTAGAGAGAGTTAGAGAGAGTTACAGAGAGTTAGAGAGAGTTACAGAGAGTTACAGAGTTAGATAGGGTTACAGAGAGTTACAGAGAGTTACAGAGAGTTACAGAGTTAGATAGGGTTACAGAGAGTTACAGAAAGTTACAGAGTTACAGAGTTACAGAGAGTTACAGAGAGTTACAGAGAGTTACAGAGAGTTAGAGAGAGTTACAGAGAGTTACAGAGAGTTACAGAGTTAGAGGGAGTTACAGAAAGTTACACAGAGTTACAGAGAGTTAGAGTTAGAGATAGTTAGAGATAGTTAGAGAGTTAGAGAGAGTTACAGAGTGTTACAGAGAGTTACAGAGAGTTAGAAAGTGTTACAGAACATTAGAGTTAGAGAGAGTTAGAGAGAGTTACAGAGATTTAGATAGAGTTTCAGAGTTAGAGTTACAGAGAGTTACAGAGAGTTACATAGTTAGAGAGAGTTAGAGAGAGTTAGAGAGAGTTAGAGAGAGTTTCAGCGAGTTACAGAGAGTTACAGAGCGTTACATAGTTAGAGAGAGTTAGATAGAGTTACAGAGAGTTACAGAGAGTTACAGAGAGTTACAGAGTTAGAGAGAGTTAGAGAGAGTTAGAGAGAGTTAGAGAGAGTTAGAGAGAGTTACAGAGAGTTACAGGGAGTTACAGGGAGTTACAGGGAGTTAAAGAGAGTTACAGAGTTAGAGCGAGTTAGAGTTACAGAGAGTTACAAAGAGTTACATAGTTAGAGAGAGTTGGATAGAGTTAGAGAGAGTTAGAGAGAGTTACAAAGAGTTACATAGTTAGAGAGAGTTAGAGAGAGTTAGAGAGAGTTACAGAGAGTTACAGAGAGTTACAGAGAATTAGAGGGAGTTAGAGAGAGTTACAGAGAATTACAGAGAATTACAAAGAGTTAGAGAGAGTTAGATAGCGTTACAATGAGTTAGAGTTACAGAGAGTTACAGAGAGTTACAGAGAGTTAGAGGGAGTTAGAGAGAGTTACAGGGAGTTACAGAGAATTACAAAGAGTTAGAGAGAGTTAGATAGCGTTACAATGAGTTAGAGTTACAGAGAGTTACAGAGAGTTACAGAGAGTTAGAGAGAGTTACAGAGAGTTACAGAGAGTTAGAGAGTTACAGAGAGTTAGAGTTACAGAGAGTTACAGAGAGTTACAGAGAGTTAGAGAGTTACAGAGAGTTAGAGAGTTACAGAGAGTTAGAGTTACAGAGAGTTACAGAGAGTTACAGAGAGTTACAGAGAGTTACAGAGAGTTAGAGTTACAGAGAGTTAGAGAAAGAGAGAGGGAGAGAGAGAGAAAGGGAGAGGGAGAGAGAGATAAATGGAGAGGCAGAGAGAGAGAGAGACAGAGGGAGAGAGACAGAGAGAGGGAGAGAGGCAGAGAGAGGGTTAGAGAAAGACAGTGGGAGAGAGAGAGTTAGAGGGAGAATTAAAGAGAGAGAGTGACAAAGGGAGAGTGGCAGAAAGAGAGAGAGAGTAAGAGAGCATGACCCCTAGACACAACTATGACCAAACAACCAACAAAAATGGGTCACACCTCGTGCAGCTCTGTCACACCCTGGGTATGTACATAGTTAATGGTAGGCTTCCAGTGGACTCTTACGGTAGGTACACCTACACCCTGGGTATGTACATAGTTAATGGTAGGCTTCCAGTGGACTCTTACGGTAGGTACACCTACACCCTGGGTATGTACATAGTTAATGGTAGGCTTCCAGTGGACTCTTACGGTAGGTACACCTACACCCTGGGTATGTACATAGTTAATGGTAGGCTTCCAGTGGACTCTTACGGTAGGTACACCTACACCCTGGGTATGTACATAGTTAATGGTAGGCTTCCAGTGGACTCTTACGGTAGGTACACCTACACCCTGGGTATGTACATAGTTAATGGTAGGCTTCCAGTGGACTCTTACGGTAGGTACACCTACACCCTGGGTATGTACATAGTTAATGGTAGGCTTCCAGTGGACTCTTACGGTAGGTACACCTACACCCTGGGTATGTACATAGTTAATGGTAGGCTTCCAGTGGACTCTTACGGTAGGTACACCTACACCCTGGGTATGTACATAGTTAATGGTAGGCTTCCAGTGGACTCTTACGGTAGGTACACCTACACCCTGGGTATGTACATAGTTAATGGTAGGCTTCCAGTGGACTCTTACGGTAGGTACACCTACACCCTGGGTATGTACATAGTTAATGGTAGGCTTCCAGTGGACTCTTACGGTAGGTACACCTACACCCTGGGTATGTACATAGTTAATGGTAGGCTTCCAGTGGACTCTTACGGTAGGTACACCTACACCCTGGGTATGTACATAGTTAATGGTAGGCTTCCAGTGGACTCTTACGGTAGGTACACCTACAGCTCATCCCTTGGCAGTAGTGCCTTTATTCTTTTGGAACTTATGTAAGTGTAATGTTTACTGTACATTTTTTATTGTTTATTTCACTTTTGTTTATTTCACTTGCTTTGGCAATGTAAACATGTGTTTCCCATGCCAATAAAGCCCCTTAAATTGAAATTGAATATAGTACTGTAGATTACTTTATCATTGACCTCAACCAAGAGTCTCTCAGAGCGTTCACATTCAGCCACCTGACACCCCTATCAGATCCCAGCAAAATCACAGTCTACTTAAACAAAGCAATACTCAATCATGAAGCATCAAAGCCAAAGGAACTGCATAATATTAAGAAATGCTATTGATGGAAGGGAAGTCGTGAAGACAACCTACCAAAAACAATTAGGCAACAACAAATTCCTTCTAGACAACTTCATGGACAAAACGTTTCACTGTTATAATGGAGGTGTAAACTTGGTAGTAGAAAACCTAAACAGTATATTTGACCTCTCAGCTTCCCTATCAAATAAAAACAGTTCAAGCAGACAACCTAAGAAAACAACAATGACAAATGGTTTGATGAAGATTGCAAAAATCTAAGAAAGAAATTGAGAAACCTGTCCAACCAAAAACATAGAGACCCAGAAAACCTGAGTCTACGCCTTCACTATGGTGAATCACTAAAACAATACAGAAATACACTACGGAAAAAGGAACAGAACGTCAGAAATCAGCTCAATGTAACTAAAGAATCCATAGAATCTAACCACTTCTGGGAAAATTGGAAAACACTAAACAAACAACAACACGAAGAATTATCTATCCAAACAGAGATGTATGGATAAACCACTTTTCAATCTTTTTTGCTCTATAACAAAGAACAAACAGCAAAAACATGATCAAATGCACATCTTAGAATCAACTATTAAAGACTACCAGAACCCACTGGATTCTCCAATTACATTGAATGAACTACAGGACAAAATACAAACCCTCCAACCCAAAAAGGCCTGTGGTGTTGATTGTCTCCTCAATGAAATGATAAAATATACAGACAACAAATTCCAATTGGCTATAATAAAACTCTTTAACATCATCCTCAGTTCTGGCATCATCCCCAATATTTGGAACCAAGGACTGATCACAACAATCCACAAAAGTAGAGACAAGTTTGACCCCAATAACTACCGTGGGATATGTGTCAGCAGCAACCTTGGGAAAATCCTCCGCATTATCATTAGCAGCAGACTCGTACATTTCCTCAGTGAAAACAATGAACTGAGAAATGTCAAATTGCCTTTTTACTAAATTACCGTATGACAGACCATGTATTCACCCTGCACACCCTAATTGGCAAACAAACAAAACAAAGGCAAAGTACTCTTATCCTTTGTTGATTCAAAAAAGCTTTTGACTCAATTTGGCATGCGGTTCTGCTGTACAAATTGATGGAAAGCAGTGATGAGGGAAAAACATACAACATTTTAAAATCCATGTACACAAACAAGTGTGTGTGTACATGTGCGGTTAAAATTGCAAAAAAAACCACACATTTCTTTCCACGGGGCCGTGGAGTGAGACAGGGATGCAGCCTGAGTCCCACCCTCTTCAACATATATATCAACGAATTGGCGAGGGCACTAGAACAGTCTACAGCACCCCGCCTCACCCTACTAGAATCTGAAGTCAAATGTCTACTGTTTGCTGATGATCTGGTGCTTCTGTCCCCAACCAAGGAGGGCCTACAGCAGCATCTAGAACTTCTGCACAGATTCTGTCAGACCTGGGCCCTGACAGTAAATCTCAGTAAGACCAAAATAATGATAATGGTGCTCCAAAAAAGGCCCCGTTGCCAGGACCACAAATACGAATTCCATCTAGACAACATTGCCCTAGAGCACACAAAACTATATCTACCTTGGCCTAAACATCAGCACCACAAGTAACGTCCACAAAGCTGTGAACGATCTGAGAGACAAGGCAAGAAGGGTCTTCTACGCCATCAAAAGGAACATAAAATTCGACATACCAATTAGGATCTGGACAAAAATGCTTAAATCAGTTATAGAACCCAATACCCTTTATGGTTGTGAGGTCTGGGGTCAGCTCACCAACCAAGAATACACAAAATCGGACAAACACCAAATAATGCAGAAAAGAGCCGTTAAATTCTACAACCGCCTAAAAGGAAGTGATTCCCAAACCTTCCATAACAAAGCCATCCCCTACAGGGAGACGAAGCTGGAGAAGAGTCCTCTAAGCAAGCTGGTCCTGGGGCTCTGTTCCGTTTTCTACTTTAATGTAACTATTTGCGCATCGTTACAACACAGTATATAGACATAATATGACATTTGAAACATCTTTATTCTTTGGAACCTTTGTGAGTGTAATGTTTACTGTTCATTTTTTATTGTTTATTTCACTTTTGTATATTATCTATTTCACTTGCTTTGGCAATGTAAACATGTTTTTCCCATGCCAATAAAGCCCCTTAAATTGAGAGGGGGAAAGAGGGAGAAGGAGAGAGAGTGAGAGAGTGCTGAGAGAGAGAGCTGAGAGAGAGAGAGAGAGAGAGAGAGAAAGAATGGGAGGGGAACAGAGAGAGCGTGAGCGAGAGAGAGCGAGAGAGAGAGAGCGCGAGAGAGCGTGAGAGAGAGCGAGAGAGCGTGAGAGAGAGAAAGAGCAAGAGAGAGTGTGTGAGAGAGAGAGAGCAAGATAGCATGAGAGAGAGAGTGAGAGTGAGAGAGAGAGAGAAAGCATGAGAGAGAGAGTGAGAGAGAGAGCGAGAGAGAGAGAGAAAGAGAGAGAGAGCAAGAGAGAGAGAGAGAGAGAGAGAGAGAGAAAGAGAGAGAGGGGGAGGGAGAGAGAGAGAGAGAGAGCATGATAGAGAGAGAGAGAGAGAGAGAGAGAGAGAGAGAGAGAGAGAGAGAGTGAGAGTGAGAGAAAGGCCAGTTGGAGCTGGGCACTAGATTCCATTAACAGCAGCTTTGAATGCACCGGCAGAAATGGAAACACTCGTCTTAAAGTTCATGTTCAGCAAAATCCATGTCATTCATTGTTTGTGGAGGGAGAGAGGAACAGAACAGAAGACGAGCAATATCCCACCACAATGCTGCCTGCCTGGCAAATAAAACGCTATGGGTCAGTGCCAAATGGCACACTATGCCCTATACAGTGGATTACTTTTGACCAGGGTCCATAGAGCTCTGGTCAACAGCAGTGCACTATATAGGCTATAGGGTGTCATTTGAGACTCAGATTAGAAAAGCGACACACCCACCATGCTGGCCAATGAAAAGCTATTTGTTTTGCTGTCTCAATGCTGTGAACGTGACATTACTGTTGTTATGGTAAACCATGGGTAAAGTAAAGTAGTATCTCAACGAAGATAACATCATTCAACTGCAACCGTTGCACAAACAAACACAAAAACATCCTGAAAGAAAAAAATATATTTAATTTCAGTCATGTACTTTGAAAGACTAGAGGGAGGCACACAAATTGTCACAGAATCAAAATCAGAATGAATGTGTTTTGGAACAGAAATAAAACTGTCATCTGTTAATAATAATGTGAGCGCCCTATAAGTGAACACAGGCACAGGAAGGTGTTTAAAATCAGAATAAATGACCCCCCCCCTCCCCCCCTTTAGAAACAAGACAGGATATCTCCAGGGAGATACAGAGACACATTTTTCCTGAATACATCCATAAAAATGTGTTTGGAAATGAATAAAAATGGAAAACAAGAGAGGCATTAGTCCCAACTAAATGGCCCTGAGAGTCCCTGTGTAGAACAGTAATTACAGAAGATGAATAATAGGGAAGATATTTAGAGCTTCAACCTCAGCCTGCCTGTTAATTAACTCTCCCCTTAGTAACATGCCTCAACCTGGGCTGTTAATTAACTCTCCCCTTAGTAACACACCTCAACCTGGGCTGTTAATTAACTCTCCCCTTGGTAACATGACTCAACCTGGCCATGTAGTTAACTCTCCCCTTAGTAACACACCTCAACCTGGCCTGTTAGTTAACTCTCCCCTTAGTAACACACCTCAACCTGGGCTGTTAGTTAACTCTCCCCTTAGTAACCCACCTCAACCTGGGCTGTTAATTAACTCTCCCCTTAGTAACACGACTCAACCTGGCCTGTTAGTTAACTCTCCCCTTAGTAACACACCTCAACCTGGCCT
>NC_042988.1:39735109-39755109 GCF_901001165.1 Salmo trutta | reverse complement strand
TTGTAGGATCGGTCATTTACCTGTCTTGTAGGATCGGCCATTTACCTGTCTTGTAGGATCGGTCATTTACCTGTCTTGTAGGATCGGTCATTTACCTGTCTTGTAGGATCGGCCATTTACCTGTCTTGTAGGATCGGTCATTTACCTGTCTTGTAGGATCAGTCAATTACCTGTCTTGTAGGATCGGTCATTTACCTGTCTTGTAGGATCGGTCATTTACCTGTCTTATTGGATCGGTCATTTATCTGTCTTATTGGATTGGTCATTTACCTGTCTTATCGGATCGGTCATTTACCTGTCTTATAGGATCGGTCATTTACCTGTCTTATAGGATCGGTCATTTACCTGTCTTATAGGATCGGTCATTTACCTGTCTTATTGGATCGGTCATTTACCTGTCTTATTGGATCGGTCATTTTCCTGTCTTATCGCATCGGTCATTTACCTGTCTTATAGGATCGGTCATTTACCTGTATTATAGGATCGGTCATTTACCTGTCTTATAGGATCGGTCATTTACCTGTCTCGTAGGATCTAGTTGGCACTCAGATGGGGGGTGGATATTTTAGGTGCGTCCTTCAAAACGTGATCCAAAGTGCTAACTTCAGGCAGCGCTGGTAGGGATATTTAAGACAGACCAAAAAGCTGTTTTAGTGGTAACAGGGTTGGTTTTGACAGCGGAAACACAGCCTATCCAGCCGTGATGCACACCGCCCATATGCACATGGAACAACCACTTGGAAATAAATCACCAAAGCAAACAGTGAGCCGACAAACCCTTTTGATCTATGTACCGTAGGCAGACCCAGATTATTTTAGTCATGCAGCTCCTGTTGTGGACGTGTGTAAAACTCCCTCTATGATGTATGATAAATGTGTCCATGCCCATCATGAAACCAGAGAGGAGAACCTTGGTGAATACCGGGGAACCTCGTGTTTAGAAGTTATCTGTAACCTATAAAAATAGCTTGTTTTTCATTTGATATGTTGAAAACCCAAGCCCTCCGTAGGCTACCCTTATCTGAGGCCAACTACCATATAACGAAGGCTGGTTCTACAGCAATGTGCCTGTCTTTTTTATCCTGGGGATAAAACATGTTTATTAACACAAAACTTATTAGAATGATTCACTGTCCTGGTTTAAAGGTGAGAACATCCGTGGAATGCAACTTCTGGAGAAGTGTGATTACAATCTGTAAGATGGTTCCAATATGTTTGTAAAACATTATATTTGTGGAGTGTTCCCCCTTTCTCTTTATATTGGATCTTTGTCCAGCTACTGCGAAACGTTTGGACGTGCATAAAACCCTCCATAGTCTACATTGTTTTATTATTCTATGCCCACGGGGAGCAATTATGGTGCCTGTAAGTGTATTTAGACATACCCTATTTAGAGAGAGAGAGAGATGGAGATAGAGATGGAGAGAGAGAGAGATGGAGATAGAGATGGGGAGAGAGATGGAGATGGAGAGAGGGAGACCAAGCGAGATGGAGAGAGAGAGAGATGGAGATGGAGAAAGAGATAGTGAGAGAGAGAGAAGGAGAGAGGGAGAGAGAGAGTGAGTGAGATGGAGAGATAGAGATAGAGATACATGATGTATATTTGCATGCCTCTGTGTGTACTGCAGTTTGTATCCTCATGTGCCTGTGTGAAAGTGTGTGTGTGTGTGTACCTTCTGTCTTTGTGTCAACCAGTATGAGTGACATTCACATAGATAATATTAATATTACCTCCTCACTCAAAAGAGTGTAATAGAGGTAACAGAGGACTAGCCATTACAGATAATGGTTTATTTCCTGCAAAGTGCTGATTTGTTGACAGAAAGAGAGAGGAAGTACAGTGCAGTAGAGACATGTGTTGACAACAAGACAGTGGTTTTCAATCCAATACAGAACACTAAACAGACCATGTATGATGAATATATTGGTCTCAGTCATTGTCAATGTTGACAGTTCTGCAAGTCGCTTTTGATTATATATGTATGATAAACGACTGTACTATTATTCATGTAAGAAGAGAAGAGGTTCTTCCAGCACAATACCGAGTTGATCCTGTATTCTGTACTGGATCAGTCCACTATGTCCTCTACTAGTATATCCTGTATTCTGTACTGGATCAGTCCACTATGTCCCCTACTAGTAGATCCTGTATTCTGTACTGGATTAGTCCACTATGTCCCCTACTAGTTGATCCTGTATTCTGTACTGGATCAGTCCACTATGTCCTCTACTAGTATATCCTGTATTCTGTACTGGATCAGTCCACTATGTCCTCTACTAGTAGATCCTGTATTCTGTACTGGATCAGTCCACTATGTCCCCTACTAGTAGATCCTGTATTCTGTACTGGATCAGTCCACTATGTCCCCTACTAGTAGATCCTGTATTCTGTACTGGATTAGTCCACTATGTCCTCTACTAGTAGATCCTGTATTCTGTACTGGATCAGTCCACTATGTCCCCTACTAGTAGATCCTGTATTCTGTACTGGATTAGTCCACTATGTCCTCTACTAGTAGATCCTGTATTCTGTACTGGATCAGTCCACTATGTCCTCTACTAGTAGATCCTGTATTCTGTACTGGATCAGCCCACTATGTCCTCTACTAGTATATCCTGTATTCTGTACTGGATCAGTCCACTATGTCCTCTACTAGTAGATCATGTATTCTGTACTGGATCAGTCCACTATGTCCCCTACTAGTATATCCTGTATTCTGTACTGGATCAGTCCACTATGTCCTCTACTAGTATATCCTGTATTCTGTACTGGATCAGTCCACTATGTCCTCTACTAGTATATCCTGTATTCTGTACTGGATCAGTCCACTATGTCCTCTACTAGTAGATCCTGTATTCTGTACTGGATCAGTCCACTATGTCCCCTACTAGTAGATCCTGTATTCTGTACTGGATTAGTCCACTATGTCCTCTACTAGTAGATCCTGTATTCTGTACTGGATTAGTCCACTATGTCCCCTACAATAGACAGAATAAAAAGCAGAGAGAGGGAGAGAGAGGAGGGAGGTAGAGTCAGTCCACTAGTCCCCTCTCTATATACTTCATAAGGTTCAGTAAGGGTCATAGACATAGCCACCTGCTGAGGGTTAGATAGGGGTGGCTGGGAAACCTCATCACTATATTACTAGAGGGGGAGAGGAGGGAGGAGAGAGGAGGAGGGAGAGAGAGAGAGGAGTCAGGTTCATGGGTCAGGTTCATGGCTACCTACTGGGATTCTTATCTGGCCTAAAACCTCAGCATTCATAGTTCTACATGCTATGAGAATTCTAATGAGTTCTCCTCTGGAAGACCCTCTAACCCCAATTCGCCTTTCTCTTACTGCTACTGCTTTGATCTATGGTGGCTTGGTGGGGTCAAACCAAGCTCAGATCCTATAGAGAAAAGAAGGAGGAGAGGTGTTCCAGGGAGAGTAAGAGCCTCAGGTCAGAGGTCAGGGTAATCCTCTGTATTCATCCATAATGAGGATAAACTCAGCTGTCAATCAGACTCTGGTGCTCTGTGAGACCCGGAACATTTGCATTAGCAACCCCAAGGTAATGCCTAGGCTTTAGCTCAGTGGGCTAACACAGTCTGTTTTAAACCTAGTAGGACTTACTGAGTAGGTCAAACCAAGTCAGGAGCAGAGAGAGAGAGGGATCCCACAGAGCTAACTAGAATGCCATTTGGCCCTAAACAGAGAATACACAGTGGCAGAATACCTGACCACTGACTGACCCAAACTTAAGGAAATCTTGTACAAACTCAGTGAGCCAAGCCTTGTGTGGTGGCTAATTTCTGCATTACCAAATGAGGAGAAACAAACTTCACACACCAGTCAGAGTTATACATAAACTACATCTTTAATAATAAGAGCTTTGCAATAGCACTGACTTTCAACGATTCGCCATTTCTAATGAATCATTGAAAGTGACAACACAAAAGTACAAAGATATTTTATAGCCAAGATACACCTCTCTCAACCTACATGACGAACAACAGATCTTAGGAACAGTTCACAAAGAAATACTTTTACTTGAGAGAGGAGTATGCCATAGTCAGATAGCATTCGCTATAAATTATCGTTCAGTTTGGTCCCTAAGACGAGGTTCTAATCTCGTTCCTGGTACTTCATAGCACAAAAACATTACCTCATGTTATCTGGAATACTCTTTAGGTTTTATCACCCAAGACATCGTAAATCTCCTCTGTCAGTGCTATCTCATAGAGGCCCATCCTCAGTAAAACACACACACAATAGTTAACAGAATACTCTATTCTGTCAAATAAAACAACCATTATAATGCAATACAAGCATTATAATACAATACAAGCATTATAATATAATCTTGCAATTTCCACGACACTTGCTATTGAGAAAGGCCGCCGTAGGCAGACCTGGCTCTCAAGAGAAGACAGGCTATGTGCACACTGTCCACAAAATGAGGTGGAAACTGAGCTGCACTTCCTGACCTCCCATATGCATGACCACTTTAGAGACACATATTTCCCTCAGATTACACAGATCCACAAAGAATTTGAAAACAAATCACATTTTGAAAAAATCCCATATCTATTGGGTGGAACATCACAGCAGCAAGATCTGTTGCCACCAGAAAATGGCAACCAGTGAAGAACAAACACCATTGTAAATACAACCTATATTTGTGTTTATTTATTTTCCCTTTTGTACTTTAACCATTTGCACATCATTACAACACTGTATATATAAAATAATATGACATTTGAAATGTCTTTATTCTTTTGGAACTTTTGTGGGTGTAATGTTAACTGTAAATGTGTTATTATTATTTTCACTTCTGTTTATTATCTATGATAATATCTAATATCTAAATCTATGATAGAGAGAGGGTAGCTTATCAGGGTGGGGTCGATGATAGAGAGAGGGTAGGTTATCAGGGTGGGGTCGATGATAGAGAGAGGGTAGGTTATCAGGGTGGGGTCGATGATAGAGAGAAGGTAGGTTATCAGGGTGGGGTCGATGATAGAGAGAGGGTAGGTTATCAGGGTGGGGTCAATGATAGAGAGAGGGTAGATTATCAGGGTGGGGTCGATGATAGAGAGAAGGTAGGTTATCAGGGTGGGGTCGATGATAGAGAGAGGGTAGGTTATCAGGGTGGGGTCGATGATAGAGAGAGGGTAGGTTATCAGGGTGGGGTCGATGATAGAGAGAGGGTAGGTTATCAAGGTGGGGTAGATGATAGAGAGAGGGTAGGTTATCAGGGTGGGGTTGATGATAGAGAGAGGGTAGGTTATCAGGGTGGGGTCGATGATAGAGAGAGGGTAGGTTATCAAGGTGGGGTCGATTATAGAGAGAGGGTAGGTTATCAGGGTGGGGTCGATGATAGAGAGAGGGTAGGTTATCAGGGTGGGGTCGATGATAGAGAGAAGGTAGGTTATCAGGGTGGGGTCGATGATAGAGAGAGGGTAGGTTATCAAGGTGGGGTAGATGATAGAGAGAGGGTAGGTTATCAGGGTGGGGTCGATGATAGAGAGAGGGTAGGTTATCAAGGTGGGGTCGATGATAGAGAGAGGGTAGGTTATCAGGGTGGGGTCGATGATAGAGAGAGGGTAGGTTATCAGGGTGGGGTCGATGCGTGTGATGATAGAGGAACCGGCATCAGATGGAGAGCCTGGGGCAAGTCCTTCTGGACCGGAGCCTCCTGCCTTCCCCGGCCAACGTCCAGAACCAGGGTCAAAACCAGAGCCAGAGCAGGTCATGGCCAGGGCAGGACTAGGGCCAGGAGGCCAGGCTAGAACTAGGGCCAGGAGGCCAGGCCAGGATGCCAGGCTAGGGCCAGGAGGCCAGGTGTTGACTAGGGCCAGGAGGCCAGGCTAGAACTAGGGCCAGGAGGTCAGGCTAGAACTAGGGCCAGGAGGCCAGGCGTTGACAAGGGCCAGGAGGCCAGGCGTTGACAAGGGCCAGGAGGCCAGGCGTTGACTAGGGCCAGGACGCCAGGCGTTGACAAGGGCCAGGAGGCCAGGCGTTGACTAGGGCCAGGAGGTCAGGCTAGAACTAGGGCCAGGACGCCAGGCATTGACTAGGGCCAGGACGCCAGGCGTTGACAAGGGCCAGGAGGCCAGGCGTTGACTAGGGCCAGGAGGCCAGGCTAGAACTAGGGCCAGGAGGCCAGGCTAGAACTAGGGCCAGGAGACCAGGCGTTGACTAGGGCCAGGAGGCCAGGCGTTGACAAGGGCCAGGAGGCCAGGCTAGAACTAGGGCCAGGAGGTCAGGCTAGAACTAGGGCCAGCAGGCCAGGCGTTGACAAGGGCCAGGAGGCCAGGCGTTGACTAGGGCCAGGACGCCAGGCGTTGAAAAGGGCCAGGAGGCCAGGCGTTGACTAGTGCCAGGACGCCAGGCATTGACTAGGGCCAGGAGGCCAGGCGTTGACTAGGGCCAGGAGGCCAGGCTAGAACTAGGGCCAGGAGGTCAGGCTAGAACTAGGGCCAGGCGTTGACAAGGGCCAGGAGGCCAGGCGTTGACAAGGGCCAGGAGGCCAGGCGTTGACTAGGGCCAGGACGCCAGGCCTTGACTAGGGCCAGGAGGTCAGGTGTTGACTAGGGCCAGGAGGCCAGGCGTTGACTAGGGCCAGGAGGCCAGGCGTTGACTAGGGCCAGGAGGCCTGGCGTTGACTAGGGCCAGGAGGTTAGGCGTTGACTAGGGCCAGGAGGTCAGGCTAGAACTAGGGCCAGGAGGTCAGGCTTGAACTAGGGCCAGGAGGCCAGGCTAGAACTAGGGCCAGGAGGACAGGCGTTGACTAGGGCCAGGAGGCCAGGCTTGAACTAGGGCCAGGAGGTCAGGCTAGAACTAGGGCCAGGAGGCCAGGCTAGAACTAGGGCCAGGAGGTCAGGCTAGAACTAGGGCCAGGAGGCCAGGCGTTGACTAGGGCCAGGAGGCCAGGCTTGAACTAGGGCCAGGAGGTCAGGCTAGAACTAGGGCCAGGAGGCCAGGCTAGAACTAGGGCCAGGAGGTCAGGCTAGAACTAGGGCCAGGAGGCCAGGCGTTGACTAGGGCCTGCATGACTTCCAAGGCCAGAGTTGGCCAAAAGGCCAGGAGACCTTTTCATGCCCACACTGAGAGAGCAGCTTCCCCCTGCCCACTATGGTCCCCCACCATCAACACCACCCTGGTTCTGTCCCTTTGTCTTTCCTCCCAGCCAGGCCAGATTGGGTCAGACTGGGTCTCAGGTTGGGTCAGACTGGGTCTCAGAGATAAAAGCCCCTTATTATAACCTGACAGCTGAAGTGGAATCCAACCTCCATCCAGGCTCCACGCTGTGGTCACACACTGGTAACGTCTCTGAGACAAAGGCCACAGTCACACACACACACTGGTAACGTCTCTGAGACAAAGGCCACAGTCACACACACACACTGGTAACGTCTCTGAGACAAAGGCCACAGTCACACACACACACTGGTAACGTCTCTGAGACAAAGGCCACAGTCACACACACACACTGGTAACGTCTCTGAGACAAAGGCCACAGTCACACACACACACTGGTAACGTCTCTGAGACAAAGGCCACAGTCACACACACACACTGGTAATGTCTCTGAGACAAAGGCCACAGTCACACACATACACTGGTAACGTCTCTGAGACAAAGGCCACAGTCACACACACACACTGGTAACGTCTCTGAGACAAAGGCCACAGTCACACACACACACTGGTAACGTCTCTGAGACAAAGGCCACAGTCACACACACACACTGGTAACGTCTCTGAGACAAAGGCCACAGTCACACACACACACTGGTAACGTCTCTGAGACAAAGGCCACAGTCACACACACACACTGGTTATGTCTCTGAGACAAAGGCCACAGTCACACACACACACTGGTTATGTCTCTGAGACAAAGGCCACAGTCACACACACACACTGGTAACGTCTCTGAGACAAAGGCCACAGTCACACACACACACTGGTTATGTCTCTGAGACAAAGGCCACAGTCACACACACACACTGGTAACGTCTCTGAGACAAAGGCCACAGTCACACACACACACTGGTAATGTCTCTGAGACAGAGGCCACAGTCACACACACACACTGGTAATGTCTCTGAGACAAAGGCCACAGTCACACACACACACACACTGGTAACGTCTCTGAGACAAAGGCCACAGTCACACACACACACTGGTAATGTCTCTGAGACAAAGGCCACAGTCACACACATACACTGGTAATGTCTCTGAGACAAAGGCTACAGTCACACACACACTGGTAATGTATCTGAGACAAAGACCACAGTCACACATACACACTGGTAATGTCTCTGAGACAAAGGCCACAGTCACACACACGCCACAGTCACACACACACACGCCACAGTCACACACACACCACAGTCACACACACACACACACACACACACACACACACACACACACACACACACACACACACACACACACACACACACACACACACACACACACACACACACACACACACACACACACACACACACACACCAGGCAGGTTGCAAGTTCCATAAAACATGAACCCCATAGAGAATTCCTAAGCACCAGACTGGCATGCAATCACACGAAAGGTGCTCCGCTGCTTCACTGCTCACATTGTCCAAGTGCTTTTTTAGTCTCTCCCCACTGCCACTAACCTGACCGAGCCAGTCCTGCAGCTCTACTCTACTGAGACAACAGCAGGGGTGTTTTTTCCCTTCTCACTGCAACCGAGTGGCTAACCAAGGCAGTCTACTTTACACCTCTCTACTCTACTTAATCCGTTCGGCTGCCAGCCCTGCTTGGGTTCCTTGTGTAAAACCAGCCAGGCCAGCCAGAGCTCTGTCTGAACCATGCTAACCCTACATCTGTGTCACAGAGAGGGGAGACAGGATAGAGGTAGAGGCTTCACAATGATAACCGCACATTTGTGTCAGAAAGAAGGAGAGAAGGGAAAGAGAGGTGAGAGAAGGAGAGAGGGGAAAGAGGAAGGTACTGCTGCTATATTTGTGTCAGAGAGAACAGAGAGAAGCACAGAGGTAGGTTGAGGTCACGACAAACCTTAAAAACATGCTTTTTACTCCTCCCTCCCTCTACATCCCTCCTTCCTTCTCTTACTCCTCCCCTCCACCACCATCTCCCTCCTTCCTTATCTTACTCCTCCCCTCACCACCCCCTCCCTCCCCCACCTCCCTCCATCCTTCTTTTACTCCTCCCTCCCTCCTTCTCTTACTCCTCCCTCTCTCCTCCCTTCCCCCCCTCTTCCACCCTTCCACCACCTCCAAGTAATGTAGTACTTTCTCCTCTCCCCCTCCTCTCCTCCTTCCTCCCACCTCCTCCAGTCTGCTGTAGCCTCCTGGTGGCAGTGTGTCATCCAGGGAGATTTACACCAGTAGTTTAGTGTCAGTAATGGGGGGTTAACATGCTTGATGGGTCAAGACTAGCTTCTCAGGTAGAGGTTACATAACAGTCATAGACCTGACCTTGGCCCAGTAATGGAGGGGTGTGGAAGAGGGGGGAGGATGGGTGAGTGGGGGGTTAGTAGTAAAAGCATTTCCTTGAGACGCTGTCGTTCCAACTGTTTCTCTCCACTCCTCCACCTCTCCCCTCTCCTGTTTTCCTCTCTTCCTGTGCAACATCCAGGCGTGTCTCTGTGTGTGTGAGCGGTCACAAGTGTGTGTGTCTCTTCTGACGCAACCATACACAAACACATCCCCTCGGAAGGTCAGCCTGATCTGTCACTCTATCACCGTGCTGCTGTCACCGTGACAACAGGCACCCTGCCGATTTACACTCCATCAGCTAGAGCGGGGGAGACAGGAGGTGGGAGAAGAGAGGAAGAGAGAGGGGAGGCGGGGGAAAGAGGGGGGAGAGTGGAGAAGTAGAGGTGGAGAGGGTTCCCCTCCGTCAGCCTGCAAAGTGAAGGACCCCATTAGAACAGAACCAACAACCAGCCCAGGACTGAGAGACTGAGACAGACAGGACCCCATTAGAACAGAACCAACAACCAGCCCAGGACTGAGAGATTGAGAGACAGACAGGACCCCATTAGAACAGAACCAACAACCAGCCCAGGACTGAGAGATTGAGAGACAGACAGGACCCCATTAGAACAGAACCAACAACCAGCCCAGGACTGAGAGATTGAGAGACAGACAGGACCCCATTAGAACAGAACCAACAACCAGCCCAGGACTGAGAGATTGAGAGACAGACAGGACCCCATTAGAACAGAACCAACAACCAGCCCAGGACTGAGAGATTGAGAGACAGACAGGACAGAGTAGGGGTTGGGAGGGAGTGAGGGGGAGCAGAATCACCCACCTAGATATCAGTCTCAGTTCTGAGTTCTGAGGTAATGATGAGATGGAATGTTGTTACAGGACCTAGCTAGATATTTGAAACAGTTCTAGAGGTGATGATGAGATGGAATGTTGTTACAGGACCTAGCTAGATATTTGAAACAGTTCTAGAGGTGATGATGAGATGGAATGTTGTTACAGGACCTAGCTAGATATTTGAAACAGTTCTAGAGGTGATGATGAGATGGAATGTTGTTACAGGACCTAGCTAGATATTTGAAACAGTTCTAGAGGTGATGATGAGATGAAATGTTGTTACAGGACCTAGCTAGATATTTGAAACAGTTCTAGAGGTGATGATGAGATGGAACCGGGCTCTGGCACTCCCCGCTGCTCAGTCGACCACCCCTCATGCCCCCCCCCCCAAAAAAAATATTGGGGTTTCTGTGGCCACGGTCCCCGGCGTTGTCGCTGTCCTTCCTGCGTCCTCTGCGACTCCCACCAAGGAAGGGTCTCATGTCCTCCCATGATCTCCTCCCATGTCCAAAACTCCTTCACCTCATGAACACGCTGCTTAGTCCTTGTGTGGTGGGATATTCTGTCACGATCGTCATAAGGAGTGGACCAAGGCGCAGTGTGTGTTGAGTTCTACATCTTTTATTTTTAGTCAAACTTCGAGAAAAAACAATAAACCAACAACGAAACGTGAAAGCAGTGGTGCAACATGCACAACACAAAAACAATATCCCACAACCCAGGTGGGAACAATGGAGAACTTAAGTATGATCCCCAATTAGAGACAACGACAATCAGCTGCCTCTATTTGGGAACCATACAACAAAAACAAACATAGATATAGGAAAACTAGAACACCCCCCTAGTCACACCCTGACCTACAACACCATAGAGAACCCAGAGGGCTCTCTATGGTCAGGGCGTGACAGGAACTCCTTCAAGACTGTTGGAAAAGCATTCCAGGTGAAGCTGGTTGAGAGAATGCCAAGAGTGTGCAAAGCTGTCATCAAAGCAAATGGTGGTTACCTTGAAGAATCTAAAATCTAAAATATATTTTGATTTGTTTAACACTTTTTTGGTTACTACATGATTCCGTATGTGTTACTTCATAGTTTTGATGTCTTCACTATTATTGTACAATGTAGAAAATAGTCAAAAATAAAGGAAAATTCTTGAATGAGTAGGTGTGTCCAAACTTCTGACTGGTAGGGTCATGAAAGACCTTAAAGTGTTAAGGTCAAGAAAGACTTCATGCAAAAGTATAAGCTTCTGAATGGATGATATTTAAAGACAAATCCTGGAATTAAAAGTTTCTCTGGTCTAAAAACCTACAGTATTGGTGAAATATGGCTTTATGGTCAAAGAGACTGTTGTTAGATGCTCCTGTGTATGGATGAAACACTGTAGCACACACACACGCACACACGCACACACACACACACACACACACACACACACACGCTGTAAGAGAACAGGTTTATATGAGGTTAATAACTGTGTAATTGATGTGATTAATTGTGGTGTAATGTAGCACAGCGTTGCTTTTCTGATCACGCCCCCCCCCCCAAGACAGCGCGTCATGCAACTCCAACACAATTGCAGACTGCATCCAATCAACTAATGTGTGTGTGCGTGTGCGTGTGCGTGTGCGTGTGCGTGTGTGTGTGTGTGTGTGTGTGTGTTGGCCTCCTCACTCTTAATTAAATCTACATTTCTTGGCTTGGTGACACACACACACACACACACACTAACCAATGAGGATTTGATTAGGAATGAGCTTGGGAGACTGAGCAGAGCAGGAGGCCAGACCAGTCAATGACCAGCCACATTGAATTACTTAGACAACAGCATCTTAGGCAACAGCATCCGACAGGCAGCCAATGACCAGCCACGTTGAATTACTTAGACAACAGCATCCGATAGGCAGCCAATAACCAGCCACATTGAATTATCTAGACAACAGCATCTCAGACAACAGCATCCTACAGGCAGCCAATGACCAACCACATTGAATTACCTAGACAACAGCATTGTAGAAGCAGTCAAAGACACTCAACACCACAGCTCAAAAACACTATAGCTCCATGTCAAAACACCACAGGAACACTAGAGACAGGTCCCTACTTGGGATTAATTGACTCAGTCCTTCAGCCTTACCTGTCTACAGTCCTTCAGCCTTACCTGTCTACAGTCCTTCAGCCTTGCCTGTCTACAGTCCTTCAGCCTTACCTTTCTACAGTCCTTCAGCCTTACCTGTCTACAGTCCTTCAGCCTTACCTGTCTACAGTCCTTCAGCCTTACCTTTCTACAGTCCTTCAGCCTTGCCTGTCTACAGTCCTTCAGCCTTACCTGTCTACAGTCCTTCAGCCTTACCTGTCTACAGTCCTTCAGCCTTACCTGTCTACAGTCCTTCAGCCTTACCTGTCTACAGTCCTTCAGCCTTACCTTTCTACAGTCCTTCAGCCTTACCTGTCTACAGTCCTTCAGCCTTACCTGTCTACAGTCCTTCAGCCTTAACTTTGTGCAGTCCTTCAGCCTTACCTGTCTACAATTCTTCAGCCTTACCTGTCTACAGTCCTTCAGCCTTACCTATCTACAAATCTTCAGCCTTACCTGTCTACAATTCTTCAGCCTTACCTGTCGACAGTCCTTCAGCCTTACCTGTCTACAGTCCTTCAGCCTTACCTGTCTACAGTCCTTCAGCCTCACCTTTCTACAGTCCTTCAGCCTTACCTTTCTACAGTCCTTCAGCCTTACCTGTCTACAGTCCTTCAGCCTTACCTGTCTACAGTCCTTCAGCCTTACCTGTCTACAGTCCTTCAGCCTTACCTTTCTACAATTCTTCAGGCTTACCTGTCTACAGTCCTTCAGCCTTACCTTTCTACAATTTTTCAGCCTTACCTGTCTACAGTCCTTCAGCCTTACCTTTCTACAATTTTTCAGCCTTACCTGTCTACAGTCCTTCAGCCTTACCTGTCTACAGTCCTTTCGCCTCACCTTTCTACAGTCCTTCAGCCTTACCTTTCTACAGTCCTTCAGCCTTACCTGTCTACAGTCCTTCAGCCTTACCTTTCTACAATTTTTCAGCCTGTCTAATAGTCCCTGTCCATCTGTCTAATAGTCCCTGTCCGTCTGTCTAATAGTCCCTGTCCGTCTGTCTAATAGTCCCTGTCCGTCTGTCTAATAGTCCCTGTCCGTCTGTCTAATAGTCCCTGTCCGTCTGTCTAATAGTGCCTGTCCGTCTGTCTAATAGTCCCTGTCCGTCTGTCTAATAGTCCCTGTCCGTCTGTCTAATAGTCCCTGTCCGTCTGTCTAACAGTCCTGTCCATCTGCCTAATAGCCCCTGTCCGTCTGTCTAACAGTCCTGTCCGTCAGCCTAATAGTCCCTGTCCGTCTGTCTAATAGTCCCTATGCTGTCTCTCCCTTTCTCCTCTCCTTCTAGTGTCTGTCTGTCTGTCTGTCTGTCTGTCTGTCTGTCTGTCTGTCTGTCTGTCTGTCTGTCTGTCTGTCTTTCTCCTTGCCCTCTACTATCGTCTGTCTGTCTGTCTGTCTGTCTGTCTGTCTGTCTGTCTGTCTGTCTGTCTGTCTGTCTGTCTGTGTCTGTCTGTCTGTCTGTCTTTCTCCTTGCCCTCTACTATCCTCTGTCTGTCTGTCTGTCTGTCTGTCTGTCTGTCTGTCTGTCTGTCTGTCTGTCTGTCTGTCTGTCTGTCTTTCTCCTTGCCCTCTACTATCGTCTGTCTGTCTGTCTGTCTGTCTGTCTGTCTGTCTGTCTGTCTGTCTGTCTGTCTGTCTGTCTGTCTGTCTTTCTCCTTGCCCTCTACTATCCTCTGTCTGTCTGTCTGTCTGTCTGTCTGTCTGTCTGTCTGTCTGTCTGTCTGTCTGTCTGTCTGTCTGTCTGTCTGTCTGTCTGTCTGTCTGTCTGTCTGTCTCCTTGCCCTCTACTATCCTCTGCCTGCCTGTCTGTCTGTCTTCTTTACCTCTACTATCCTCTGTCTGTCTGTCTGTCTGTCTGTCTGTCTGTCTGTCTGTCTGTCTGTCTGTCTGTCTCCTTGCCCTCTACTATCCTCTGCCTGCCTGTCTGTCTGTCTTCTTTACCTCTACTATCCTCTGTTTCTGTCATTCTACTCCTGTTCTCTTTCTCTCCTGTCTCTCCTCTATCTCGTTCTAGAACTCTGCTCGCTCTATGTCATTCTCTCTCTACCCAGTTCTCTCTGTTCTCTCCTCCCTCCTTCTCCATCTTTCCCTCCATCTCTCTACCTCTACCCCTCCCTCCCTCCAGAACCAGGGGATCATCAGTACTACCTAGGGACATGATGTGTGTAATATACAGGATCTTAATTAGCTAGCTAGCATAGAGAAAAGTGTAGGGTTTGGCAGGGAACAGGGAACACAGCACAGCCCTCAGAGGAGCAGCAACAGTCCGCCCGGCCCCTGGTCGGCAACAAGCCAACCAATTAATGAGACCCTGTGCACACACAGACATGAATACTGTCTGTCTCCTGGACAGCCTCCTGTAGGGAACCTAGGCTACCTCTGGAGGTCCTGTCCACTGTTAAGTTTATAGACAACCAGGATCAACCAAACATTAGTCTCTTCCCACACGCCACACTACATGCCCCTGTGTCTACATCAATCCTCCAGTGTACCTGGAGTGGTTCCCATCGTTGGAATGTTTCAGGCTAACAGGTCCTTGGTTAGGCAAAGTAAGGCCTGAGACACTTACTCTGTAGGACACTATATGTGTGGATCAAAACATTGATCACATTTGACATTTGAGTCATTTAGCAGATGCTCTTATCCAGAGTGAAATACATTCAGAACAATACAGTTAACCAATAAAATTATACGTTTTGAACATAAGTTAACCAATAAAATTATATGTTTTGAACATAAGTTAACCAATAAAATTATATGTTTTGAACATAAGTTAACCAATAAAATTATACGTTTTGAACATAAGTTAACCAATAAAATTATATGTTTTGAACATAAGTTAACCAATAAAATTATACGTTTTGAACATAAGTTAACCAATAAAATTATACGTTTGAACATCAGTTAATAACCAATAAAATTATAAGTTTTGAACATCAGTTAACTAATAAAGTTTTGAACATCAGTTAACTAATAAAATTATAAGTTTTGAACATCAGGAGTTTTTCCTAGGGAGTTTTTCCTAGCCACCGTGCTTCTTTCACATGCATTGCTTGCTGTTTGGGGTTTTAGGTTGGGTTTCTGTACAGCACTTTGAGATTTCAGCTGATGTACGAAGGGCTATATAAATAAATTTGATTTGATTTTGATTTGAGTTAACCAATAAAATTATACGTTTTGAACATCAGTGTCACGTCCTGACCAGAAAAAGGGTCATTTTGTTATTGTAGTTGGTCAGGACGTGGCAGAGGTGTGTTTGTTTTGTGTGTTTCGTTTTTTTTTGGGGTTATGATCTATGTAAATATATTTCTATGTTTGTTCTAGTTCTTATATTTCTATGTTTAGTTTATTGGGCTGACCTTCAATTGGAGGCAGCTGTTCCTCGTTGCCTCTAATTGAAGGTCCTATTTAGTAGGGGTGTTTTTTCCATGGGTTTTGTGGGTAGTTGTTCCGTGTATAGCTGTGAGCCTTACAGAACTTGTGGTGGATGAATCAGAATTAGTTGGGTAACATAGATGATTAAGATGTTTTATTAGTATAATATGCTTATGTGAGATACTTGTCATTAGAAAGTGTCCTTTGGACTCTGGTATGTTTCAGTTGCACGTTTCCCTTAGCTGGGGCTCAGTCACTTGGGGCCCAGAGAGGGGAGAGGTCAGACTTGTCTTTTATATGTGAATGTGTCTTTACCTATTCTTAAACCATGTGAAGGGATGGCGTGATTAATGGGGAACCAATGACTTGTCTCCACAATGTCTGTGAGCAAGTCACTCCCTCCTTTTCTTTGTGGGGAGGTTTATGGCAGTGTCTGGGAACATTGTATGTCCTCTCTTAGATCTCGCACTTATCCTGTGATAGTATACGGCCAAGAGGCTCACTCCCCCCAGTGAGCCTGTCCAGGAGTGGGGTCAAGAGGGGGTTTGCTTGAGATGGGAGTATCTAGAGTTGACAATTGATATATGCCATTGGATGAAATGGTGTTTTTGTTCTATGAAGTACCAGGGACGAGATTAGAACCTTGTCATTAGGGATCAAACCGAACGATAATTTATAGCGAATGCTATCTAGATACTCCTCTCTAAAGTAAACAGTCTTTCTTTGTGAACCGTTCCTAACTATCTGTGGTTTGTCATGTCAAAAGGGGGTGGATCTTGCTATAAAGATCTCAGTAGCCATTGTGTAATCACCTTATTCAATGGTTCATTTGAGAGTGCATTATTGAAGGTCAAGTGCTTTTGCCAAAGTATCTTAAGTATTAAAGATGTAGTTTAACTCAGACTGGTGTGTTTGTAACTCTCCTCATTTGGTAATGCAGAAATTAGCCACCACAAACAGTTTTTCGTCATTGTTTTTGTATAAGTGTTTTGTTTAGTTTTTTTCTTCTAATAAAGAAGATGAGTATTCATATACCCGCTGCGTTTTGGTCCACCTTTTACGACGCACCTGACAATCAGTTAACCAATAAAATTATACATTTTGAACATCAGTTAACCAATAAAATTATACATTTTGAACATCAGTTAATGTCACGTCCTGACCATAGTAGATGTTATTTTCTATGATAGAGTAGGTCAGGGTGTGACAGGGGGTGTTTTGTTCTATGTTTTTTTATTTCTATGTTTAGTTCTAGTTTTCTATTTCTATGTTTTTTTGGGGGTTGATCTCCAATTGGAGGAAGCTGGTCCTCGTTGTCTCTAATTGGAGGTCATATTTAAGTAGGGGTTTTTCTTCCTGGGGTTTGTGGGTAATTATATTTTGAGTAGTGTTTGTTTCTCTCTGTGTCACGGTTTGTTTTGTCATTTCAGTTATTTATGTTTTGCAAAGTTTCACGGATTTAATAAAATGTGGAACTACAACCACGCTGCACTTTGGTCTGCTCCTTTCGACAACCTTGACAGTTAACTAATAAAGTATTGAGTTTTGAACATCAGTTAACCAATAAAATTATACGATTTGAACATCAGTTAACTAATAAAGTTATTTGTTTTGAACATCAGTTAAACCATAAAGTTATGCGTTTTGAACATCAGTTAATCCATAAAGTTATGAGTTTTGAACATCAGTTAAACCATAAAGTTATGCATTTTGAACATCAGTTAACTAATAAAGTATTGAGTTTTGAACATGAGTTAATCCATAAAGTTATGAACATCAGTTAAACCATAAAGTTATGCGTTTTGAACATCAGAGAGAGAGAGAGTGGGCTGTACTTAACTCTATTACTGCTGATGGATCATGATGCCATCATGGAGTTCTCTCTTTCCCAGCTCTGTCAGAATCACAGACAGAGACAGAGACAGCTTGTTCGCGTTTACAGCTGAGAGATGTGGTGTTCCACATTGCATTGTATCATTATATCACACCCTCCCTCCACCACTCTGCTTCACACAGAGGAGAGAGAGCGAGAGAGAGAGACTAAATATCAGCAACACAGGTAGCTTTCACATGGCTGTGAACGAGCTGAGAGACAAAGAAAGGAGAGCATTCTATGCCAATAGAAGGAACATTCCAATTACAATCTGCTGAAAATGTCAGCAGTGGAACCAATTGTTCTATATGGCAGCAAAGTACGGGGTCCACACTCTAATAACGAATTTACCAAATGGGATAAACATCTAACTGAAATACTGCATGCAGAGTTTTGAAAGACTGTACTGCAAATACAAAGAAAAACTCAAAATAACGCATGTAGAGCAGAACTGGGCCAAAACCCCCTCATTAGAACAGAACAAAAAGAGCCATCACATTCCAACCATCTAAAAACAAGCGACCCAACTAACCCAAACCAACCGCACAGAGCCTCAGGACATCACTCAGTCAGATGGTTCAGAGGCTCAGTTAACTAACCCAAACCAACCGCACAGAGCCTCAGGACATCACTCAGCCAGATGGTTCAGAGGCTCAGTTAACTAACCCAAACCAACCGCACAGAGCCTCAGGACATCACTCAGCCAGATGGTTCAGAGGCTCAGTTAACTAACCCAAACCAACCGCACAGAGCCTCAGGACATCACTCAGCCAGCTGGTTCAGAGGCTCAGTTAACTAACCCAAACCAACCGCACAGAGCCTCAGGACATCACTCAGAAAATCTGGCCCAACCAAACCATCACGAAACAAAAATAAAAATGTATCATCTATAGGAAAGACACCACTAAAAATTAAAGTAAACTTCAATGCTATGTGGCTCTAAACAGACAGTACATGGTGGCAGACTATCTGACCACTGTGACTGATAGAAAACTGAGGAAAACCCTGACTAGGTACAGACTCAGTGAGCAGAGTCTGTCTATAGAGGCCAAGAGAGGACAGGCAGGCGGAAGGAGAGGGAGACAGAGAAGGAAAGAGAGCGAAAGAGAGAGAGGGAGGGGGGGTGGCAGAAGGAGAGAGACAGAGAGAGAGGGGGGCAGGCAGAAGGAGAGAGAGACAGAGAGAGAGAGGAGGGCAGGCAGAAGGAGAAGGAGAGAGAGAGAGAGAGACATAGAGAGAGAGTGGGGGGCAGGCAGAAGGAGAAGGAGAGAGAGAGAGAGAGAGAGAGAGAGAGAGAGAGAGAGAGAGAGAGAGAGAGAGAGAGAGGGTAGAAGGAGAGAGAGACAGAGAGACAGAGAAGGGATAGAGAGAGAGAGAGAGGGTAGAAGGAGAGAGAGACAGAGAGACAGAGAAGGGATAGAGAAATAGAAAAAAGGTACCAATTCCACTTGATCTCCTCCAGCGGTGATTGACATTAGAGGAAGGAAAGCAGCCTCAAATAAACAAATAAACAACTAACTGAAAGAAATAAAAAAAATATGACATATCAACAGCTGGGAAGAAGTGAAGAGGAGAGGAGAGAACACTAAGTGATGGCAGGAGGAGAGAAGAGGAGAGGAGAGGAGAGAAGAGGAAAGAACACTAAGAGATGACAGGAGGAGAGGAGAGGAGAGAACACTAAGAGAGGAGAGGAGGGGAGAACACTAAGAGATGACAGGAGGAGAAGAGAGAACACTAAGAGATGACAGGAGGAGAGGAGAGAACACTAAGAGATGACAGGAGGAGAGGAGAGAACACTAAGAGATGACAGGAGGAGAGGAGAGAACACTAAGAGATGACAGGAGGAGAGGAGAGAACACTAAGAGATGACAGGAGGAGAGGAGAGAACACTAAGAGATGACAGGAGGAGAGGAGAGAACACTAAGAGATGACAGGAGGAGAGGAGAGAACACTAAGAGATGACAGGAGGAGAGGAGAGAACACTAAGAGATGACAGGAGGAGAGGAGAGAACACTAAGAGATGACAGGAGGAGAGGACAGGAGAGGAGAGGAGAGGAGAGGACACGAGAGGAGAGAACACTAAGAGATGACAGGAGGAGAGAAGAGGAGAGGAGAGGAGAGAACACTAAGAGATGAGAGGAAGAGATTAGGCACGTATCACTTTCTCGGGGCATGAGAAGAGAAGAGAAAGAGGAGAGGAAAGGAGAGAAGGGGAGAGGAGAGGAGAGAAGAGAAGATAAAATTAGAAGAATGGAGGAGAGGAGAGGAGTGGAGAAGAGAGGAGA
>NC_042988.1:39715109-39732609 GCF_901001165.1 Salmo trutta | reverse complement strand
CAGTCTTATGGATTGGTTAACTATTTAACTAACTATTTAGCAGTCTTATGGATTGGTTAACTATTTAACTAACTATTTACCAGTGTTATGGATTGGTTAACTATTTAGCCTGTTAGGGCTAGGGGGCAGTATTTACACGGCCGGTGTCACGTCCTGGCCAGTATAAGGGTTAATTAGTATTGTAGTTTGGTCAGGACGTGGCAGAGGGTATTTGTTTTATGTGGTTCTGGGTGTTGTATGAGTTAGGAGGGCATTTGATTTAGTATTCCGGGGTTTTGGGCACTGGGTGAGTTTCATGAATTCTATGTTGAGTCTAGTGTGTCGTTTTCTATGTTTGGTTAATTGGGGTTGGGACTCTCAGTTGAAGGCAGGTGTTGTCTATCTGCCTTTGATTGAGAGTCCCATATATTAGGGTGTGTTTGTGTTTGTTATTTGTGGGTGATTGTTCTGTGTTAGCCTTGTGCCTTGCAGACTGTCAGTAAATCGTTCGTTTTCTTGTTTGTTGTTTTTGTATTCGTTTTGGAGTGAATAAATGTTCAAAATGGACAACCGCATGCCTGCTGCGTTTTGGTCTACCTTTTCAGACGACGATTTCGCATTATCGTCAGAAGACGAAGATAATTGTGACAGCCGGATAAAAAACGTACCCGATTTAATCTGGTTATTACTACTGCCCAGAAACTAGAATATGCATATAATTATTGGCTTTGGATAGAAAACACCCTAAAGTTTCCAAAACTGTTTGAATGGTGTCTGTGAGTATAACAGAACTCATATGGCGGGCAAAAACCTGAGAAGATTCTGTACAGGAAGTGCCCTCTCTGACCATTCCTTGGGCTTCTTGGCTCTGTTTATTGAAAACTTAGGATCTTTGCTATAACGTGACACTTCCTACGGCTCCCATAGGCTCTCAGAACCCGGGAAAAAGCTGAATGATGTAATTCCAGGCCCTGGCTGAAAAACTTTAGCGCCTTTGGTAAGTGGTCTAGCAGAGGACCAACAGACTGAGGCGCGTGCACGGGGCGACCTCATGTTTTTACTTTCTCTCTCTTTGAACTAAAACACAGATTCCCGGTCAGAATATTATCGCTTTTTTACGAGAAAAATTGCATAAAAATAGATTTTAAACAGCGGTTGACATGCTTCGAAGTACGGTAATGGAATATTTAGAATTTTTTTGTCACGAAACGCCTCGGGCGCTTAACCCTTATTTACCCTTCGGATAGTGTCTTGAACGCACTAACAAAACGCCGCTATTTGGATATAACTATTGATTATTTGGGACCAAACCAACATTTGTTATTGAAGTAGAAGTCCTGGGAGTGCATTCTGACGAAGAACAGCAAAGGTAATAACATTTTTCTTATAGTAAATCTGACTTTGGTGAGGGCTAAACTTGGTGGGTGTGTAAATAGCTAGCCCTGTGATGCCGGGCTATCTACTTAGAATATTGCAAAATGTGCTTTCACCGAAAAGCTATTTTAAAATCGGACGTAGCGAGTGCATAGAAGAGTTCTGTATCTATAATTCTTGAAATAATTGTTATGTTTTTTGTGAACGTTTATCGTGAGTAATTTAGTAAATTCACCTGAAGTTTGCGGGGGGTATGCTAGTTCTGAACGTCACATGCTAATGTAAAAAGCTGGTTTTTGATATAAATATGAACTTGATTGAACAAAACATGCATGTATTGTATAACATAATGTCCTAGAAGTGTCATCTGATGAAGATCATCAAAGGTTAGTGCTGCATTTAGCTGTGGTTTGGGTTTATGTGACATTATATGCTAGCTTGAAAAATGGGTGTCTGATTATTTCTGGCTGGGTACTCTGCTGACATAATCTAATGTTTTGCTTTCGTTGTAAAGCCTTTTTGAAATCGGACAGTGTGGTTAGATTAACGAGAGTCTTGTCTTTAAAATGGTGTAAAATAGTCATATGTTTGAGAAATTGAAGTAATAGCATTTCTAAGGTATTTGAATAACGCGCCACAGGATTCCACTGGCTGTTACGTAGTTGGGACGATTTCGTCCCACCTACCCTAGAGAGGTTTTAACTAACTATTTACCAGTCTTATGGATTGGTTAACTATTTAACTAATTATTTAGCAGTCTTATGGATTGGTTAACTATTTAACTAACTATTTACCAGTCTTATGGATTGGTTAACTATTTAACTAACTATTTACCAGTCTTATGGATTGGTTAACTATTTAACTAACTATTTAGCAGTCTTATGGATTGGTTAACTATTTAACTAACTATTTAGCAGTCTTATGGATTGGTTAACTATTTAACTAACTATTTAGTAGTCTTATGCATTGGTTAACTATTTAACTAACTATTTACCAGTCTTATGGATTGGTTAACTATTTAACTAACTATTTAGCAGTCTTATGGATTGGTTAACTATTTAACTAACTATTTACCAGTGTTATGGATTGGTTAACTATTTAGCCTGTTAGGGCTAGGGGGCAGTATTTACACGGCCGGTGTCACGTCCTGGCCAGTATAAGGGTTAATTAGTATTGTAGTTTGGTCAGGACGTGGCAGAGGGTATTTGTTTTATGTGGTTCTGGGTGTTGTATGAGTTAGGAGGGCATTTGATTTAGTATTCCGGGGTTTTGGGCACTGGGTGAGTTTCATGAATTCTATGTTGAGTCTAGTGTGTCGTTTTCTATGTTTGGTTAATTGGGGTTGGGACTCTCAGTTGAAGGCAGGTGTTGTCTATCTGCCTTTGATTGAGAGTCCCATATATTAGGGTGTGTTTGTGTTTGTTATTTGTGGGTGATTGTTCTGTGTTAGCCTTGTGCCTTGCAGACTGTCAGTAAATCGTTCGTTTTCTTGTTTGTTGTTTTTGTATTCGTTTTGGAGTGAATAAATGTTCAAAATGGACAACCGCATGCCTGCTGCGTTTTGGTCTACCTTTTCAGACGACGATTTCGCATTATCGTCAGAAGACGAAGATAATTGTGACAGCCGGATAAAAAACGTACCCGATTTAATCTGGTTATTACTACTGCCCAGAAACTAGAATATGCATATAATTATTGGCTTTGGATAGAAAACACCCTAAAGTTTCCAAAACTGTTTGAATGGTGTCTGTGAGTATAACAGAACTCATATGGCGGGCAAAAACCTGAGAAGATTCTGTACAGGAAGTGCCCTCTCTGACCATTCCTTGGGCTTCTTGGCTCTGTTTATTGAAAACTTAGGATCTTTGCTATAACGTGACACTTCCTACGGCTCCCATAGGCTCTCAGAACCCGGGAAAAAGCTGAATGATGTAATTCCAGGCCCTGGCTGAAAAACTTTAGCGCCTTTGGTAAGTGGTCTAGCAGAGGACCAACAGACTGAGGCGCGTGCACGGGGCGACCTCATGTTTTTACTTTCTCTCTCATTGAACTAAAACACAGATTCCCGGTCAGAATATTATCGCTTTTTTACGAGAAAAATTGCATAAAAATAGATTTTAAACAGCGGTTGACATGCTTCGAAGTACGGTAATGGAATATTTAGAATTTTTTTGTCACGAAACGCCTCGGGCGCTTAACCCTTATTTACCCTTCGGATAGTGTCTTGAACGCACTAACAAAACGCCGCTATTTGGATATAACTATTGATTATTTGGGACCAAACCAACATTTGTTATTGAAGTAGAAGTCCTGGGAGTGCATTCTGACGAAGAACAGCAAAGGTAATAACATTTTTCTTATAGTAAATCTGACTTTGGTGAGGGCTAAACTTGGTGGGTGTGTAAATAGCTAGCCCTGTGATGCCGGGCTATCTACTTAGAATATTGCAAAATGTGCTTTCACCGAAAAGCTATTTTAAAATCGGACGTAGCGAGTGCATAGAAGAGTTCTGTATCTATAATTCTTGAAATAATTGTTATGTTTTTTGTGAACGTTTATCGTGAGTAATTTAGTAAATTCACCTGAAGTTTGCGGGGGGTATGCTAGTTCTGAACGTCACATGCTAATGTAAAAAGCTGGTTTTTGATATAAATATGAACTTGATTGAACAAAACATGCATGTATTGTATAACATAATGTCCTAGAAGTGTCATCTGATGAAGATCATCAAAGGTTAGTGCTGCATTTAGCTGTGGTTTGGGTTTATGTGACATTATATGCTAGCTTGAAAAATGGGTGTCTGATTATTTCTGGCTGGGTACTCTGCTGACATAATCTAATGTTTTGCTTTCGTTGTAAAGCCTTTTTGAAATCGGACAGTGTGGTTAGATTAACGAGAGTCTTGTCTTTAAAATGGTGTAAAATAGTCATATGTTTGAGAAATTGAAGTAATAGCATTTCTAAGGTATTTGAATAACGCGCCACAGGATTCCACTGGCTGTTACGTAGTTGGGACGATTTCGTCCCACCTACCCTAGAGAGGTTTTAACTAACTATTTACCAGTCTTATGGATTGGTTAACTATTTAACTAATTATTTAGCAGTCTTATGGATTGGTTAACTATTTAACTAACTATTTACCAGTCTTATGGATTGGTTAACTATTTAACTAACTATTTACCAGTCTTATGGATTGGTTAACTATTTAACTAACTATTTAGCAGTCTTATGGATTGGTTAACTATTTAACTAACTATTTAGCAGTCTTATGGATTGGTTAACTATTTAACTAACTATTTAGTAGTCTTATGCATTGGTTAACTATTTAACTAACTATTTACCAGTCTTATGGATTGGTTAACTATTTAACAAACTATTTACCAGTCTTATGGATTGGTTAACTATTTAACAAACTATTTACCAGTCTTATGGATTGGTTAACTATTTAACTAACTATTTACCAGTCTTATGGATTGGGGGTAGAAGCTGTTCAGGGTCCTGTTGGTTCCAGACTTTGTGCATCGTTATCACTTTCCTTGCGGTAGCAGAGAGAAGAGCCATGACTTAGGTGGCTGGAGTCTTTGACAATTGTTAGGGCCTTCCTCTGACACCACCTGGTATAGAGGTCCTGGATGACAGGGAGCTCGGCCCCAGTGATGTACTGGGCCGTACGCACTGCCCTCTGTAGCGCTTTGTGGTCGGATGCCAAGCAGTTGCCATATCAAGACGCTCTCAATGGTGCAGCTGTATAACTTTTTGAGGATCTGAGAGCCCAAGGCAAATCTTTTCTGAGGGGCAAGAGGCATTGTCGTACCCTCATCACGACTGTGTTGGTGTGTGTGGACCATGATAGATCCTTAGTGATGTGGACACTGAGGGGCTTGGAGCTCTCGACCCGATCCACTACAGCCCCGTAGATGTGTTGATTATCATCATACAGTAACACACCTGGTCTGTCTGTCTGTCTGTCTGTCTGTCTGTCTGTCTGTCTGTCTGTCTGTCTGTCTGTCTGTCTGTCTGTCTGTCTGTCTGTCTGGCTGGTTGGCTGGTTGGCTGTCTGGCTGTCTGGCTTTCTGACTGTCTGTCTGTCTGTCTGTCTGTACACCATTGGGCCCGTGTGTGTTGGCTATATAGTGAAGGCTTGTATGAAGCCTATATTAAGACATACAGTATGTCTGTCAGATAGGTCAACTGTTCCCATTACATTGTATTGGTTGATTTAATCACATTAGCCTATATGATTGATTTAATCACATTAGTCTATATGATTGATTTAATCACATTAGTCTATATGATTAATTTAATCACATTAGTCTATATGATTGATTTAATTGTATTAGTCTATATGATTAATTGAATTGACCCTGAACACACAGGTGTGTTTTGGTCCCAGATGACATCCACCTCCCTCTGGATCCTGGTCTAAAGTAGGGCACTATATAAGGAATAGGCCTCTGGTTTACAGTAGTGCACTATATAGGGAATAGGGATCCATTTGGAACACAACCTATTATTTATTTGAGCTAAGGACACTACTTAAACAGTATCATCCTGAATCTGCCATGTTCCCCCATCCCAGCCCTTTACAGCTCTGTGTTAGGAGGTTTGGGAGATAGCAGTAGGATGGTAATAGTTTCTGTGCAGCGGTGGGCTAGCGGGAGTATCATCAAGAACCCTTCTGCCTGCTATTGTAATATACACTGTGGAATGGACCTGGCTGACTGGCTGGTGATTGTGATTCTTATCAGAGTGGCAGACTGCTACAGCGGGCTAGTGTAGTGCCAACACACACACACACACACACACACACACACACACACACACACACCCACACACAGACACATACCCACATACACACACACACACACACACACACACACACACACACACACACACACACACACACACACACACACACACACACACACACACACACACACACACACACATACACACACACACACACACACACTAGGCTAGCAGTTGAGTGTGGCAGGGGCTGGCATTAAATGCTAATAGCAGAGAGCAGCTGACAGAGACCAGAGTTATTATGCTCCTTCATTACATCTGCAGCACAACGCCTGGCCTGCAGACCTGGGTTCACATAGTATTTTGTTGCATTTCAAATTCTTTATCTGTGGTTGATTGAGCTTGCCTGGCACAATAGAACCAAGTGAATAGTCCGAGAAGCGCAAACCCCACCCATCTGGCGGTCCAGGCAGGTTCAGTCAGAAGCTCAAAGCATTTAAAAGAAAGCCGATACTGGGTGAATCCAGGTATGGAAGTCAGGCTCAGAAACCCACACAGACACTGATTTATTGACCAGCTGTATGTATTGGTGCAATCCACAGACACCAGTTAGTGTACAGTATCCGTTCTGAGAACCACATCTTTCTTAGAGCTTGGTGAGAGTGTGGTTGGCATATTGTTATTTTGCATACAACCTTCCCAAAACGTTCTGGGAATGGTGCCGAATATCCAGCTAGCACATAACGTTCAAAGAACATATGTTTCTTAGGTGGGAATTTTAGTACTTCAGCATAACGCTTACTGCAGGTTTCCTCATGGTCCTATTTAAAGTCATGTTCTCCGAACATTAAAACCACAAGAAAACATGACAACGTTATTTAAAAACGTATACATTCTGTTCTCAGCGTCAACCAATCTCTCTCTCTCCTCTATCTTGTTAAGTATGTTCAGATGTGATGGCCACATCCACTAACTGGCCACATCTGATCTTAATGAGTGCTTGTTTCATTGAAACGGGGTCTGTTTCAACAGACTACAATGAACAGCTGTGTATGAGTTAAACCTGGCATGCTACAGTAGCTCCATCCAGTGGACTAATTCCATGAATAGTTAACAGACGATCATAGGTTCAAATCTCACTGATACCATGCTGCAATGAAAAATAAATGTGTTTGCAAGATTAAAGCCTAAGCAAATGAATGTCCATGTGTACTGTCTGTGCCTGGAGTTCAAACCAGTTAACCTAACCTAGCCGTGTTATTAAAACATGTTATCAGAACAGTTTTAAAAAGATTCTGTTTTACCGGTTATGAAACGTTTGGCTTCGCTCCCAGAACCAATGGTAAACCAACTTCCAAGGAACCAAATGTGCTAGCTGGGTCCGTATATGAACTGATGTAACTGTGTGATCTGGATCAGCATCTCAAGAGCAGATAACAATGGAAATATACTATATATCAACTGGGATTTGATTGGATGTTCCTGTCTGCCTGTAATCTTATTCCTGGGTGGAATTGAAAGATAGGGAGACAGCGACAGAGAGGGGAAAGAGAGGAGAGAGAGAGAGAGAGAGAGAGAGAGAGAGAGAGAGAGAGAGAGAGATGGGGAGAGAGCAGACTGCAGGAGGTTAACAACTGGTCAGGGGTCAGGTATTAGACTTTCTGGAGGACAGAATGATGGGCTGGCTCTGAAGAAAATGGCTTTTCTGTGTTTGTGTTTTTGGTTATCCCTGAGTAGAAGAGAGAGAGAGGGAGAGAGGGAGAGAGGGAGAGAGGGAGAGAGAGAGAGAGAGAGAGAGAGAGAGAGAGGTAGAGAGGTGGAAATCTTTGACTTTGTACAGATTCAGTGAGCATAGCCTTGCTATTGAGAAAAGGCCGCCGTAGGCAGACCTGGCTCTCAAGAGAAGACAGGCTATGTGCACACTGCCCACAAAATGAGGTGGAAACTGAGCTGCACTTCCTAACCTCCTGCCAAATGTATGACCATATTAGAGACACATATTTCCCTCAGATTATACAGACCTACAAAGAATTTGAAAACAAATCCAATTTTGATAAATTTCTATATCTATTGGGTGAAACATCACAGTGCACCATCACAGCAGCAAGATTTGTGACCTGTTGCCACAAGAAAAGGGCAACCAGTGAAGAACAAACACCATTGTAAATACAACCTATATTAATGTTTATAAAAAAAGTTGTACTTTAACGATTTGCATTATATTACAACACTGTATATAGACATAATATAACATTTGAAATGTCTTTATTCTTTTGGAACTGTTGTGAGTGTAATGTTTACTGTTCATTTTATATTGTTTATTTCACATAGCTTTAAGCACCAGCTGTCAGAGCAGCTCACAGATGACTGCACCTGTACATAACCCATCTATAATTTAGTCCAAACAACTACCTCTTCCTCTACTGTATTTAAATACTTATTTATTTTGCTCCTTTGCACACCATTATTTCTATTTCTACTTTGCACTTTCTTCTACTACAAATCTACCATTCCAGTGTTTTACTTGCTATATTGTATTTACTTTGCCACCATGGCCTTTTTTGCCTTTACCTCCCTTATATCACCTCATTTGCTCACATTGTATATAGATGTCACGTCCTGACCAGCAGATGGAGCTATTGTTTTAGTTTTGGGGTCAGGACGTGGCAGTTTTGTGTATGGGAATGTTTGTGTTGTTGATTGGGGCTTCCAATTGAAGGCAGGTGTGTTGAGTTGCCTTTGATTGGAAGTCCTATATAGGTGTGTGTGTTTTTCTTTGGGGTTGTGGGTGGTTGTTTTTGTACTGCGTTTCATAGCCTGCAGAACTGTTGCTGTTGTCACCTTTATTGTGTTGTTAAGTGGATGCTTTACTCCTTATTTGAAATTAAATATGAGTATTCACATACCTGCTGTGCCTTGGTCTTCTCTCCATGACAACTGTTGTTACAATAGACTTATTTTCTACTGTATTATTGACTGTATGTTTGTTTTACTCCATGTGTAACTCTGTGTTGTTGTATGTTGTCGAACTGCTTTGCTTTATCTTGGCCAGGTCGCAATTGTAAATGAGAACTTGTTCTCAACTTGCCTACCTGGTTAAATAAAGGTGAAATAAAATAATAAATAAATAAAACATTTGTTTATTATCTATTTCACTTGTTTTGGCAAGGTAAGCATATGTTTCCCATGCCAATAAAGCCCCTTAAAATGAAATTGAATGAAGAAAGAGAGAGAGAGACAGAGAGTGAACAGATGGACAGACAGTAGGAGGTTAACAACTAGTAGAGGTCGGGGGTCAGGGATGAGACTTTCTGGAGAACAGAATGATGGTGTAGGAGTGAGCTGGGCTGGCTGGCTCTTTGAAGAAAATAGCTTTTCTGTGTTTAGTGGCTGTGTGTGGTTGCGTGTGTGTGTGCCTGTGTGGGGGGGTCATAATTACGCCATCACTGGTCATGAGTGGCTGCCTCACCAGCCCCAGCCAGGAACACAGAGGATGATGGGAGGGAAGGAGATAGTGGTCAGAAGGTCTGCTGGTAATGTGTCTGTTTGGGAGATGAGGCTAGCCAGGCAACGGTGACAAGATGCAATGTGTCATCTTTCCTAACAACTCTCTGTACTCTCTCTCTCTAATCCTGTCTCTGTCATTCTCCTCATCCTGTCTCTATTATCCTGTCTTATCCTCTGCAGCAGAGGTCTGGGTCTTCCTTTCCTGTGGCAGTCCTCATGAGAGCCAGTTTCATCATAGCGCTTCATGATTTTTGCGACTGCACTTTCAAAGTTCTTGAAATGTTCCGGATTGACTTATTTTCATGTCTTAAAGTAATGATGGACTGTTGTTTCTCTTTGCTTATTTGAGCTGTTTTTGCCATAATATGGACTTCGTCTCTTACCAAATATGGCTATCTTCTGTATGCCCCCTTGTCACAACACACCTGATTGGCTCAAAAACATTAAGAAGGAAAGAAATTATACAAACAAACTTTTAAGAAGGCACAAATGTTAATTGAAATGCATTACAGGTGACTACCTCATGAAGCTGGTTGAGAGAATGCCAAGACTGTGCAAAGCTGTCATCAAGGAAAAAGGTGTTTAAAAAAAAAAATCTCAAATACAAAATGGATTTTGATTTGTTTAACACTTTATTGGTTACTACATGATTCCATATGTGTTATTCCATAGTGTTGATGTCTTGTACAAATAGTAAAAATAAAGAAAAACCCTGGAATGAGTTGGTGTGTCCAAACATGTGACACGTACTGTACACACACACACACACACACACACACACACACACACACACACACACACACACACACACACACACACAGGTGTTGAGGCATGTAGTATAGAGGTGCGGAGACATGTAGTATAGAGGTGTTGAGGCATGTAGTATAGAGGTGTGGAGACAAGTAGTGTAGAGGTGTTGAGGCATGTAGTATAGAGGTGTTGAGGCATGTAGTATAGAGGTGTTGAGGCATGTAGTATAGAGGTGTTGAGACAAGTAGTGTAGAGGTGTGGAGACAAGTAGTGTAGAGGTGTTGAGACATGTAGTATAGAGGTGTTGAGACGTAGTATAGAGGTGTTGAGGCATGTAGTATAGAGGTGTTGAGACGTAGTATAGAGGTGTTGAGACATGTAGTATAGAGGTGTGGAGACAAGTAGTGTAGAGGTGTTGAGACGTAGTATAGAGGTGTTGAGGCATGTAGTATAGAGGTGTTGAGACGTAGTATAGAGGTGTGGAGACATGTAGTATAGAGGTGTTGAGACATGTAGTATAGAGGTGTTGAGGCATGTAGTATAGAGGTGTGGAGACATGTAGTATAGAGGTGTGGAGACGTAGTATAGAGGTGTGGAGGCATGTAGTATAGAGGTGTGGAGACGTAGTATAAAGGTGTTGAGACATGTAGTATAGAGGTGTTGAGACATGTAGTATAGAGGTGTGGAGACGTAGTATAAAGGTGTTGAGACATGTAGTATAGAGGTGTGGAGACATAGTATAGAGGTGTGGAGACATGTAGTGTAGAGGTGTGGAGACATGTAGTATAGAGGTGTTGAGACGTAGTATAGAGGTGTTGAGACATGTAGTATAGAGGTGTGGAGGCATGTAGTATAGAGGTGTGGAGACATGTAGTATAGAGGTGTGGAGGCATGTAGTATGGAGGTGTGGAGACATGTAGTATAGAGGTGTTGAGACATGTAGTATAGAGGTGTTGAGACGTAGTATAGAGGTGTTGAGACATGTAGTATAGAGGTGTTGAGACATGTAGTATAGAGGTGTTGAGACATGTAGTATAGAGGTGTGGAGACATGTAGTATAGAGGTGTGGAGACATGTAGTATAGAGGTGTTGAGGCATGTAGTATAGAGGTGTGGAGACAAGTAGTGTAGAGGTGTTGAGACAAGTAGTATAGAGGTGTGGAGACATGTAGTATAGAGGTGTGGAGACAAGTAGTGTAGAGGTGTTGAGACATGTTGTATAGAGGTGTTGAGACATGTAGTATAGAGGTGTGGAGACATGTAGTATAGAGGTGTGGAGACATGTAGTATAGAGGTGTTGAGGCATGTAGTATAGAGGTGTGGAGACAAGTAGTGTAGAGGTGTTGAGACAAGTAGTATAGAGGTGTGGAGACATGTAGTATAGAGGTGTGGAGACAAGTAGTGTAGAGGTGTTGAGACATGTAGTATAGAGGTGTTGAGACATGTAGTATAGAGGTGTGGAGACATGTAGTATAGAGGTGTGGAGACAAGTAGTGTAGAGGTGTTGAGACATGTAGTATAGAGGTGTGGAGACATGTAGTATAGAGGTGTGGAGACATGTAGTATAGAGGTGTGGAGACAAGTAGTGTAGAGGTGTTGAGACATAGTATAGAGGTGTGGAGACATGTAGTATAGAGGTGTGGAGACATGTTATATGTTGAGACATGAAGCTCACATTGAGTCACTAACTGTTATGTTCATCAGAGATTCAGTAGCTAAAAAATGTCCTGATGTCCACTACAGAGGACATGTATTAACGTCCTGATGTCTACTACAGAGGACATGTTTTAACGTCCTGATGTCTACTACAGAAAACATGTATTAACGTCCTGATGTCTACTACAGAGGACATGTTTTAACGTCCTGATGTCCACTACAGAGGACATGTATTAACGTCCTGATGTCCACTACAGAGGATATGTATTAACATCTTGATGTCCACTACAGAGGACATGTATTAACGTCCTGATGTCCACTACAGAGGACATGTATTAACATCCTGATGTCCACTACAGAGGACATGTATTAACGTCCTGATGTCCACTACAGAGGACATTTATTAACATCCTGATGTCCACTACAGAGGACATGTATTAACGTCTTGATGTCCACTACAGAGGACATTTATTAACGTCCTGATGTCCACTACAGAGGACATGTATTAACGTCTTGATGTCCACTACAGAGGACATTTATTAACGTCCTGATGTCCACTACAGAGGACATGTATTAACGTCCTGATGTCCACTACAGAGGACATGTATTAACGTCCTGATGTCCACTACAAAGGACATGTATTAACATCCTGATGTCTACTACAGAGGACATGTATTAAAACCTGTTAGGGATAGGGGGCAGTATTTTCACGGCCGGATAAAAAACGTACCCGATTTAATCTGGTTATTACTCCTGCCCAGAAACTAGAATATGCATATAATTAGTAGATTTTGATAGAAAACACCCTAAAGTTTCTAAAACTGTTTGAATGGTGTCTGTGAGTATAACAGAACTCAAATGGCAGGCCAAAACCTGTGAATATTCTATATGGGAAGTGCCCTGTCTGACCATTTCTTGGCCTTCTGTAGCCTCCTTATCAAAAATACAGGATCTCTGCTGTAACGTGACATTTTTCTAAGGCTTTCATTGGCTCTCAGAAGGCGCCAGAACGTAGAATGATAACTCTGCAGTCTCTGGGCGAAAAACAGTAGGGGTTTTGGAGAGTGGTACTTCTGAGAACAATGACACTGGCGCACGCGTGCATGTGACGACTCCATTTTCTTATTTCAGTGTTTGAACGGATACAACGTCTCCCGGTTGGAATATTATCGCTAATTTACGAGAAAAATTGCATAAAAATTAATTTTAAACAGCGTTTGACATGCTTCGAAGTACGGTAATGGAATATTTTGAATTTTTTTGTCACGAAACGCGCCGGCGCGTCACCCTTCGGATAGTGACTTGAACGCACTAACAAAACGGAGCTATTTGGATATAACTATGGATTATTTGGAACCAAAACAACATTGGGCGTTGAAGTAGAAATCCTGGGAGTGCATTCTGACGAAGAACAGCAAAGGTAATCCAATTTTTCTTATAGTAAATCTGAGTTTGGTGAGTGCCAAACTTGGTGGGTGTCAAAATAGCTAGCCGTGATGGCCGGGCTATCTACTCAGAATATTGCAAAATGTGCTTTCGCGGAAAAGCTATTTTAAAATCAGACACCGCGATTGCATAAAGGAGTTCTGTATCTATAATTCTTAAAATAATTGTTGTGTTTTTTGTCAACGTTTATCGTGAGTAATTTAGTAAATTCACCGGAAATTTTCGGTGGGTATGCTATTTCTGAACAAAACATGCTAATGTAAAAAGCTGTTTTTTGATATAAATATGAACTTGATTGAACAAAACATGCATGTATTGTATAACATAATGTCCACGGAGTGTCATCTGATGAAGATCATCAAAGGTTAGTGCTGCATTTAGCTGGGGTTTTAGTTTTTGTGACATATATGCTAGCTTGAAAATGGCTGTGTGATTATTTCTGGCTGGGTACTCTCCTGACATAATCTAATGTTTTGCTTTCGTTGTAAAGCCTTTTTGAAATCGGACAATGTGGTTAGATAAAGGAGAGTCTTGTCTTTAACCTCTATGGGACCGGCGGGACGAATTCGTCCCACCTACGTAACAGCTAGTGTCATCCTGTGGCGCGATTTTTAAAACGTTTGAAATGCTATTACTTCAATTTCTCAAACATATGACTATTTTACAGCTATTTAAAGACAAGACTCTCGTTTTCCACTATATATGTCATCATTGAAAAGCCCAGAATGTTCTCTCAAATGTACAACAGGACCTAACACAGTGGCATGTATGTCCTCAGAGATACGGACCAAAAACACATCTCCATTAGCGAGTACACAAATGAATTGCTGGGTCTCAGGAGGATAAAGATGGTGTGTTTCTGTCTTCCATCTGGGTGGGTTGTAAAGAGAGATTTAAACCTTGCCACAGGGGGAAAACACGCTGGCTGTCTGGCTGGCTGTCCCATCACCAGATTCAAACCTGCAACCACCTCGCTTCTCACACAAACCCAATTCATATGCAAGACAACTGGAATGAAAAGCACAGCAAAAAAAGAGGTGCGAAGCAGGGGTGAATATGTGAAAGCTAAATCAAGGTTAGCTAGCTCTATTTTCTGACACGATCTTATAAATATGCAAGAGCTTTTTACGTTAAAGAAAAAAAGAGGAAAGAATTATACTGGCACAGCACTTTTACATTCCCTTCTTCTTCTTCTCACACAATGTCAGGTGTCTCTTGCAGGTTACTGTGAGAAATGACGTGAATTGTGCTGAAGACCATGTCATTGTTAATATATTCACTGAACAGGTTTAGTCAGCGAGGCTGTTATGGAAAGGTTCGCACCGTTTGCTGCACTGCTCTTGACACCTTGTGTAGTCCTGAGAATGTGCTAAATTATACCAGTCATTTTGTCAACTATATTCTCCTCTCTCTGCCACTCAGGACCTACAGTGCACTGCTGGTGGTAGACTATCTAGACCCAGTTTATAGACTATCTAGACCCAGTTAATAGACTATCTAGACACAGTTTATAGGCTGTCTAGACCCAGTTAATAGACTATCTAGACCCAGTTAATAGACTATCTAGACCCAGTTAATAGACTATCTAGACCCAGTTTATAGACTATCTAGACCCAGTTTATAGGCCATCTAGACCCAGTTTATAGGCTATCTAGACCCAGTTTATAGACTATCTAGACCCAGTTAATAGACTATCTAGATCCAGTTTATAGACTATCTAGACCCAGTTTATAGGCTATCTAGACCCAGTTAATAGACTATCTAGATCCAGTTTATAGGCCATCTAGATCAATAATTGTACTTTTTTTAAATGTAACCTTTATTTAACTAGACAAGTCAGTAAAGAAACACATTTTATTTACAACGACGACCTACACCGGCCAAACCCGGACAACGCTGCGCCAATTGTGCACCGCCCTATGGGACTCCCAATCACAGCCGGATGTGATACAGCCAGGATTCGAACCATGGTGTCTGTAGTGATGGCTCTGTAGTGTGTGTTTGTGTGTGTGTGTGTGTGTGTGTGTGTGTGTGTGTATGTGTGTGTGTGTCAAAGTACTCACTAACAATCAGTGTGTGTGTGTGTGTGTGTGTCATAATACTCACTATCTATCAGTGTGAATATGTTCTAATGACCTTGGCTCCTCCGTTGCAGAGCGCTGGGCTGAGGGATATGAAGGAACCCTCCATCTACACACACAGACACACACACACACACACACACACACACACACACACACACACACACACACACACACACACACACACACACACATTATGTCATGTGATATGACGGCTGAATTCCACCCTCCACTCCACTCCAGAGAGTTACTGTCTGTGATCTGCATCACAATGTCTGTTAAATGTTCCACTTTAGGAAAAGATTATCAGTACATGGTAAACAGCCAGGTGGGAGAGAGAGAAGGAGAGGTGCTGACGTCGAATTCCACGCCTGCATCACAAATGACACGATTAGTTTGTTCTTGGCAACACGTGTCACCATAGAAACCCTGGTATGTGTCCCAAAAGGTACCCTATTCTCTATGGGGCCTGGTCAAAAGTAGTGCACCCTATTCTCTATGGGGCCTGGTCAAAAGTAGTGCCCTATAAATGGAACAGGGTGTCATTTGAGACGCAGACCATACTTCATTCAGCTTCAGTAAATCCACGTCAAATAGCTATTTATTATTTATTTCCAACATGATAATCCCATGATAATCTCCATCTGCATTACGAATCAGTGTTAAATTGGACAGAAACGTGTTTATTTCACAAATGAGCATATTTACATCATAGCCATTAGAAGAACACTGATGAGATATATATATAGAGAGATATATACAGGGTATCCTTAGAGAGAGATATATACAGGGTATCCTTAGAGAGATAGATATATACAGGGTATCCTTAGAGAGATAGATATATACAGGGTATCCTTAGAGAGATAGATATATACAGGGCATCCTTAGAGAGATAGATATATACAGGGTATCCTTTGAGAGATAGATATATACAGGGCATCCTTAGAGAGAGAGAGAGAGAGAGAGAGATACAGGGCATCCTGGGAGAGAGAGATATACAGGGCATCCTTAGAAAAAGAGAGATATATACAGGGCATCCTTAGAGAGATAGATATATACAGGGCATCCTGGGAGAGAGAGATATACAAGGCATCCTTAGAGAGAGAGAGATATATACAGGGCATCCTTAGAGAGAGAGAGATATATACAGGGCATCCTGGGAGAGATAGATATATATACAGGGCATCCTTAGAGAGAGAGAGAGAGAGAGAGAGATATACAGGGCATCCTGGGAGAGAGAGAGATATATATACAGGGCATCCTTAGAGAGAGAGATATATATACAGGGCATCCTAAGAGAGATATATATATACAGGGCATCCTTAGAGAGAGAGATTTATATACAGGGCATCCTTAGAGAGATAGATATATACAGGGCATCCTTAGATAGAGAGAGAGATTTTCAGGGTATCCTTACAGAGATATATATACAGGGCATCCTTAGAGAGAGATATATACAGGACATCTTTAGAGAGAGAGAGAGATTTACAGGGCATCCTTAGAGAGAGAGATATACAGGGCATCCTTAGAGAGAGAGAGAGAGAGAGATATACAGGGCATCCTTAGAGAGAGATATACAGGGCATCCTTAGAGATAGATATATACAGGGCATCCTGGGAGATATATATATATATATACAGGGCATCCTGGGAGAGAGAGAGAGATATATACAGGGGCATCCTGGGAGAGAGAGAGAGATATATACAGGGCATCCTTAGAGAGATAGATATATACAGGGCATCCTTAGAGAGAGAGAGAGAGAGAGAGAGATACAGGGCATCCTGGGAGAGAGAGATATATATATACAGGGCGTCCTTAGAGAGAGAGAGATATACAGGGCATCCTGAGAGAAATAGATATATATACAGGGCATCCTTAGAGAGAGAGAGAGAGATATACAGGGCATCCTGGGAGAGAGAGAGAGAGACTCGGGCATCCTAGGGTCCAGAGAGAGAGATA
>NC_042988.1:39524046-39548798 GCF_901001165.1 Salmo trutta | reverse complement strand
GGTTCTATAGTGGAGCTGGGTTCTGGCTAGATGGCTATGGTTCTATAGTGGAGCTGGGTTCTGGCTGAAGGTTATAGGTTTCTATAGTGGAGCTGGGTTCTATAGATGGCTATATAGGTTCTATAGTGGAACTGGGTTCTGGCTAGATGCCTTATAGGTTCTATAGGAGCTGGGTTTCTGGATAGATGGTGGTGTTCTATAGTGGGGCTGGGTTCTGGCTAGTGGCTATAGGTTCTATATGGAGCTGGGTTCTGTAGATGGTTATATTTCTATAGTGGAGCTGGGTTCTGGCTAGATGTGTTTAGAGTTCTATAGTGGAACTGGGTTCTGGATAGATGGTTTGTGTTCTATAGTGGAGCTGGTTCTGGCTGGATGGCTATAGGTTCTATAGTGGAGCTAGGGTTCTGGCTAGATGGTTATATGTTCTATAGTGGAGCTGGGTTCTGGCTAGATGGCTATAGGTTCTATAGTGGAGCTGGGTTCTGGCTAGATGGCTATAGGTTCTATAGTGGAGCTGGGTTCTGGCTAGATGGTTATAGGTTCTATAGTGGAGCTGGGTTCTGGCTAGATGATTATATGTTCTATAGTGGAGCTTGGGTTTCTGGCTAGAATGGTTATATGTTTCTATAGTGGAGCTGGTTCTGGCTAGATGGCTATAGGTTCTATAGTGGAGCTGGGTTCTGGCTAGATGGTTATAGGTTCTATAGTTGAGCTGGGTTCTGGCTAGAGTGGTTATAGGTTCTATAGGGGAGCTGGGTTCTGGCTAGATGGTTATAGGTTCTATAGTGGAGCTGGGTTCTGGCTAGATGGTTATATGTTCTATAGTGGAGCTGGGTTCTGGCTAGATGGCTATAGGTTCTATAGTGGAGCTGGGTTCTGGCTAGATGGTTATAGGTTCTATAGTGGAGCTGGTTCTGGCTCGATGGTATGTGTTCTATAGTGAGCTGGGTTCTGGCTAGATGGTTATAGGTTTCTATAGTGGAGCTGGGTTCTGGCTAGATGGTATAGGTTCTTATAGTGGAGCTGGGTTCTGGATGGAAGGTTATAGGTTCTATAGTGGAGCTGGGTTCTGGATAGATGGCTATAGGTTCTATAGTGGAACTGGGTTCTGGCTAGATGCTTATAGGTTTTCTATAGAGGAGCTGGGTTTGGATATCGATGGTTATGTGTTCTATAGTGGAGCTGGGTTCTGGCTAGATGGCTATAGGTTCTATAGTGGAGCTGGGTTCTGGCTAGATGGTTATATGTTCTATAGTGGAGCTGGGTTCTGGCTAGATGGTTATAGGTTCTATAGTGGAACTGGGTTCTGGATAGATGGTTATGTGTTCTATAGTGGAGCTGGGTTCTGGCTGGATGGCTATAGGTTCTATAGTGGAGCTGGGTTCTGGCTAGATGGCTATAGGTTCTATAGTGGAGCTGGGTTCTGGCTAGATGGCTATAGGTTCTATAGTGGAGCTGGGTTCTGGCTAGATGGTTATATGTTCTATAGTGGAGCTGGGTTCTGGCTAGATGGCTATAGGTTCTATAGTGGAGCTGGGTTCTGGCTAGATGGTTATAGGTTCTATAGTGGAGCTGGGTTCTGGCTAGATGGTTATGTGTTCTATAGTGGAGCTGGGTTCTGGCTAGATGGTTATAGGTTCTATAGTGGAGCTGGGTTCTGGCTAGATGGTTATAGGTTCTATAGTGGAGCTGGGTTCTGGCTGGAAGGTTATAGGTTCTATAGTGGAGCTGGGTTCTGGATAGATGGCTATAGGTTCTATAGTGGAACTGGGTTCTGGCTAGATGCTTATAGGTTCTATAGAGGAGCTGGGTTCTGGATAGATGGTTATGTGTTCTATAGTGGAGCTGGGTTCTGGCTAGATGGCTATAGGTTCTATAGTGGAGCTGGGTTCTGGCTAGATGGTTATATGTTCTATAGTGGAGCTGGGTTCTGGCTGGATGGCTATAGGTTCTATAGTGGAGCTGGGTTCTGGCTAGATGGCTATAGGTTCTATAGTGGAGCTGGGTTCTGGCTGGAAGGTTATAGGTTCTATAGTGGAGCTGGGTTCTGGATAGATGGCTATAGGTTCTATAGTGGAACTGGGTTCTGGCTAGATGCTTATAGGTTCAATAGAGGAGCTGGGTTCTGGATAGATGGTTATGTGTTCTATAGTGGAGCTGGGTTCTGGCTAGATGGCTATAGGTTCTATAGTGGAGCTGGGTTCTGGGTAGATGGTTATATGTTCTATAGTGGAGCTGGGTTCTGGCTAGATGGTTATAGGTTCTATAGTGGAACTGGGTTCTGGATAGATGGTTATGTGTTCTATAGTGGAGCTGGGTTCTGGCTGGATGGCTATAGGTTCTATAGTGGAGCTGGGTTCTGGCTAGATGGCTATAGGTTCTATAGTGGAGCTGGGTTCTGGCTAGATGGCTATAGGTTCTATAGTGGAGCTGGGTTCTGGCTAGATGGCTATAGGTTCTATAGTGGAGCTGGGTTCTGGCTAGATGGTTATGTGTTCTATAGTGGAGCTGGGTTCTGGCTAGATGGCTATATGTTCTATAGTGGAGCTGGGTTCTGGCTAGATGGCTATAGGTTCTATAGTGGAGCTGGGTTCTGGCTAGATGGTTATGTGTTCTATAGTGGAGCTGGGTTCTGGCTGGATGGCTATAGGTTCTATAGTGGAGCTGGGTTCTGGCTAGATGGCTATAGGTTCTATAGTGGAGCTGGGTTCTGGCTGGAAGGTTATAGGTTCTATAGTGGAGCTGGGTTCTGGATAGATGGCTATAGGTTCTATAGTGGAGCTGGGTTCTGGCTAGATGGTTATAGGTTCTATAGTGGAGCTGGGTTCTGGCTGGAAGGTTATAGGTTCTATAGTGGAGCTGGGTTCTGGATAGATGGCTATAGGTTCTATAGTGGAACTGGGTTCTGGCTAGATGCTTATAGGTTCTATAGAGGAGCTGGGTTCTGGATAGATGGTTATGTGTTCTATAGTGGAGCTGGGTTCTGGCTAGATGGCTATAGGTTCTATAGTGGAGCTGGGTTCTGGCTAGATGGTTATATGTTCTATAGTGGAGCTGGGTTCTGGCTAGATGGCTATAGGTTCTATAGTGGAGCTGGGTTCTGGCTAGATGGTTATGTGTTCTATAGTGGAGCTGGGTTCTGGCTGGATGGCTATAGGTTCTATAGTGGAGCTGGGTTCTGGCTAGATGGCTATAGGTTCTATAGTGGAGCTGGGTTCTGGCTGGAAGGTTATAGGTTCTATAGTGGAGCTGGGTTCTGGATAGATGGCTATAGGTTCTATAGTGGAACTGGGTTCTGGCTAGATGCTTATAGGTTCTATAGAGGAGCTGGGTTTTGGATAGATGGTTATGTGTTCTATAGTGGAGCTGGGTTCTGGCTAGATGGCTATAGGTTCTACAGTGGAGCTGGGTTCTGGCTAGATGGTTATATGTTCTATAGTGGAGCTGGGTTCTGGCTAGATGGTTATAGGTTCTATAGTGGAACTGGGTTCTGGATAGATGGTTATGTGTTCTATAGTGGAGCTGGGTTCTGGCTGGATGGCTATAGGTTCTATAGTGGAGCTGGGTTCTGGCTAGATGGCTATAGGTTCTATAGTGGAGCTGGGTTCTGGCTAGATGGCTATAGGTTCTATAGTGGAGCTGGGTTCTGGCTAGATGGCTATAGGTTCTATAGTGGAGCTGGGTTCTGGCTAGATGGTTATGTGTTCTATAGTGGAGCTGGGTTCTGGCTAGATGGCTATATGTTCTATAGTGGAGCTGGGTTCTGGCTAGATGGCTATAGGTTCTATAGTGGAGCTGGGTTCTGGCTAGATGGTTATGTGTTCTATAGTGGAGCTGGGTTCTGGCTGGATGGCTATAGGTTCTATAGTGGAGCTGGGTTCTGGCTAGATGGCTATAGGTTCTATAGTGGAGCTGGGTTCTGGCTGGAAGGTTATAGGTTCTATAGTGGAGCTGGGTTCTGGATAGATGGCTATAGGTTCTATAGTGGAACTGGGTTCTGGCTAGATGCTTATAGGTTCTATAGAGGAGCTGGGTTCTGGATAGATGGTTATGTGTTCTATAGTGGAGCTGGGTTCTGGCTAGATGGCTATAGGTTCTATAGTGGAGCTGGGTTCTGGCTAGATGGTTATATGTTCTATAGTGGAGCTGGGTTCTGGCTAGATGGTTATAGGTTCTATAGTGGAACTGGGTTCTGGATAGATGGTTATAGGTTCTATAGTGGAGCTGGGTTCTGGCTAGATGGTTATGTGTTCTATAGTGGAGCTGGGTTCTGGCTAGATGCTTATAGGTTCTATAGTGGAGCTGGGTTCTGGCTAGATGCTTATAGGTTCTATAGTGGAGCTGGGTTCTGGCTAGATGCTTATAGGTTCTATAGTGGAGCTGGGTTCTGGCTAGATGCTTATAGGTTCTATAGTGGAGCTGGGTTCTGGCTGGATGGCTATAGGTTCTATAGTGGAGCTGGGTTCTGGCTAGATGGCTATAGGTTCTATAGCGGAGCTGGGTTCTGGCTAGATGTTATAGGTTCTATAGTGGAGCTGGGTTCTGGCTAGATGGTTATATGTTCTATAGTGGAGCTGGGTTCTGGCTAGATGGTTATAGGTTCTATAGTGGAGCTGGGTTCTCGCTAGATGGTTATATGTTCTATAGTGGAGCTGGGTTCTGGCTAGATGGCTATATGTTCTATAGTGGAGCTGGGTTCTGGCTAGATGGCTATATGTTCTATAGTGGAGCTGGGTTCTGGCTAGATGCGTATAGGTTCTATTGTGGAGCTGGGCTCTGCATAACAAGAGGCTTCCTATAACAATCTATTTTCACACACAGACACACACACACACACACACCACTGCGACATGTATGCTCTAGTCGGCTGGCCCTCGCTACATATTCTTTGCCAGACCCACTGGCTCCAGGTCATCTACAAGTCTATGCTAGGTAAAGCTCCGCCTTATCTCAGCTCACTGGTCATGATAACAACACCCACCCGTAGCACGCGCTCCAGCAGGTATATCTCACTGGTCATCCCCAAAGCCAACACCTCCTTTGGCCGCCTTTCCTTCCAGTTCCCTGCTGCCAGTGACTGGAACGAATTGCAAAAATCGCTGAAGCTGGAGACTTACATTTCCCTCACTAACTTTAAACATCAGCTATCTGAGCAGCTAACCGATCGCTGCAGCTGTACATAGTCCATCTGTAAATAGCCCACCCAATCTACCTACCTCATCCCCACACTGTTTTTATTTACTTTTCTGCTCTTTTGCACACCAGTATCACTACTTACACATCATCATCTGCTCATCTATCACTTCAGTGTTAATCTGCTAAATTGTAATTACTTCGCTACTATGGCCTATTTATTGCCTTACCTCCTTACGCCATTTACACACACTGTATATAGACTTTCTTTTTTTTCTATTGTGTTATTGACTGTACGCTTGTTTATTCCATGTAACTCTGTGTTGTTGTTTGTGTCGCACTGCTGTGCTTTATCTTGGCCAGGTCGCAGTTGTAAATGAGAACTTGTTCTCAACTGGCCTACCTGGTTAAATAAAGGTGAAATATATATATATATATTATTCTTTTTTTTCTTCTTTTTTTTAACACACATATACAGATAAGAATGCATGGGAGTCCTTTATAGCTCAATGGCAACCTGTTCACAGACAAACAGGTCCTAATGATTACCAGTATGCTCCTTGTAACACACACACACACACACACACTCCAGCACTCTGAACTGTGAGATTGTAAGATGCAGGATGCATTGCCAAGATGCATGAATGAACTGCCAAGCCAAGGCCAGGTTTTCTAAGGCAACATGGTTGTGTGTTGAACTCAATGGGTTATCAGTTTCCTGCACATGCTTCAAATTCACTGATGTTTTAAAAACAGCCATTCGATTGGAATCTTGAATGAATAACTATGGTAAGTAGGGGTTTGTAAGTTAAAGGATTTTTTGCTCTGAACAATATCAATACACATTAAGAAGGTGGGATACAGGTGTGGTATGGGCAACACCACGGATTTACACTTTGACTCAGATGTTTCACATTAAAATGTATGCCAAACAAAAAAAACATTGATTTCACTTTAACAAAGCGTACCAATAGAGAAATATTATACTAAATACTTTCCAAACTGTACATTAATTTTTTATACTTAGCAATATGTGTATTTTTGAAAATGGTTGGAGTGCAAAATGCAAAATGACTACTTTGAACAATTTAAACAGAAATGTTCACAAAACTAATTTACTAAAAGAACGTTGCAGACACAAAGTTTGCTAACAGAATTACAGTAAAATCTCCCTCCATGTTTTAATGAAACCACATTTTAATGCGACTGCATTTTAATGCGACCATATTTTCCAAAAGCTCTGTTAAAATTCTGCTCCAAATGAAGATTCAAAGATGTTTGCAGAAAGAATGTGTGTCAGCTATGAGTATGAGCTTGAATTATTGTATTTAGGTTATTGAACTACAGTAGATGAAGTGGATTTACAGCCAGTGACAGAATTACGGTAATGGAACGACATCATGGGTCTCTGATCTGTACTACACAGAAATGCATAATTATGGATATGAATGTCATTCTCTTCATGGTGGTGTATCCAGAATCGATACACAGAGGTAGAAATATGCAATATCCTTATTTTGCTATTATTCTACACACTGCCTATTACTGTAATGCGCTCTGTCCCCAAACAAGACCGCATTTGGTTGGTCCGTAACAGACCAAATCTGAACCAATCATAGACGTCTATGTTTCCCAAATTTGGACATCAAAGCACAGAGGGCTCGTCTAGACTGTTTTCACAGTACAGTACAGTACAGAACAGTACAGAGGGCTCGTCTAGACTGTTTTCACAGTACAGTACAGAGGGCTCGTCTAGACTGTTTTCACAGTACAGTACAGAGGGGTTGTCTAGACTGTTTTCACAGTACAGTACAGTACAGTACAGTATAGTACAGAGGGCTCGTCTAGACTGTTTTCACAGTACAGTACAGAGGGCTTGTCTAGACTGTTTTCACAGTACAGTACAGTACAGTACAGTACAGTACAGAGGGGCTTTCCAGACTGTTTTCACAGTACAGTACAGAGGGCTTGTCCAGACTGTTTTCACAGTACAGTACAGAGGGCTTGTCTAGACTGTTTTCACAGTACAGTACAGTACAGTACAGTACAGTACAGTACAGTACAGTACAGTACAGTACAGAGGGCTTGTCCAGACTGTTTTCAAAGTATTGCTTTGACCACCAGATGATAGGACACTCTATCAGCTGAACATAACAGTATGCCAGTAGAGGGGAGGACAGTAACAGGAGACTATCAGCTGAACATAACAGTATGTCAGTGGAGGGGAGGACAGTAACAGGAGACTCTATCAGCTGAACATAACAGTATGTCAGTGGAGGGGAGGACAGTAACAGGAGACTCAATCAGCTGAACATAACAGTATGTCAGTGGAGGGGAGGACAGTAACAGGAGACTATCAGCTGAACATAACAGTATGTCAGTGGAGGGGAGGACAGTAACAGGAGACTATCAGCTGAACATAACAGTATGTCAGTGGAGGGGAGGACAGTAACAGGAGACTCTATCAGCTGAACATAACAGTATGTCAGTGGAGGGGAGGACAGTAACAGGAGACTATCAGCTGAACATAACAGTATGTCAGTGGAGGGGAGGACAGTAACAGGAGACTATCAGCTGAACATAACAGTATGTCAGTGGAGGGGAGGACAGTAACAGGAGACTATCAGCTGAACATAACAGTATGTCAGTGGAGGGGAGGACAGTAACAGGAGACTATCAGCTGAACATAACAGTATGTCAGTGGAGGGGAGGACAGTAACAGGAGACTCAACCGTGGTTTGTGACTACTATGATTTCTCATTGTAGCTTATTCAACTGCAGTTAATTGAAATTATTCCGTTACAGATTTTGAATCACTTAATCATTCCAAATCCAACTTGATATCAGTGAAAACCCTATGATTAACTAATACTCCAAGCCTAACTTGACATGTTACTTCTGTGAACGTTCATTATCCTTCTCCCTCTTTATGAGGTTGAGGAATAAGAAAATATCTTGTGGGTTTTTGGTAATGGAATTACAAGACACAAGGCAATGTTTCTTAAACTTACAGAAGATAAATCATTTCTCCAAAACTAAATATAATTGTTGATATTAGTTGGCAGGTGTCTTTACTTTATCATTGTTGTGAATTGATATATTTCAATTTTTTTCTAAGACTCCTTTTCCATCTCTTTAACAAGAAATTAAAGCCTAGGATGGAACATGGTTAAAAAACGTATATATGCCTTAATTTCTAAACAGTATAGACTCTTAGCTTTCATTTGACATCTGAGTTGACATGCAGCTATGAACTTCACATGTTGGTGCTGTCATGACGTGGCCCTTTCTGGGTGCAGATTGTGATTTCCCCCTCTCTCACTCTCTCCTACACCCAAGTTTTGTTATCTCAGGTCGTAAATTCCTTGCGGAGACTATCTCCCCCTTTTCATGCAGACAGAGAGACCACAGAGTGAACAAAGGATTTCACGTGGCCGAACTCCTAAATCCCCAAAATGGGAAAATTCAACTATATGTCCACTTGTGAGAATGTGGGAAGGGTCCGTGGATACTTAAGGTACGGGTTTGTTGAGTGTGTTTCATTTGGTGACCTCACGAAGGACAGGAAACACACATAACTATATCTCTGAATATGTACATTTTTCAATTATGGTGTTTGTATAATTATTGTATAAAATGAATGAGTAAAGATGAAACTATTTGTGAAATGATGTAGTGTGATGTTAACCTTTAATTTTGAGAGAATTGTATTCTCTTTAGAGTTGAACTAAGTCATTGGCCACGCCCCCGTGAGCACAGACATGATCTGGCATCATGGAACCGCCTTTTCTACTGTTACGAATAAAACCCCTCCTGAGGAAATCCTCTTCAGACTAAGCAAACCCACAGCGTGAGCTGTGATTGTGAATAGTTAAGACCACACATACCTCAGTGTAAGCTGAGGTGGCACAGGTTTGAGTACCAAAACTAGAAAACTATACCACATGGAGCATTGGCTACACGGCTGGAAATGGTTCAACTCTGACACTATCCATCCCTACAGAATAAGAGCAAATCTTAGATACTCATTACTAGTCTGCAGCTAGAAATGATGTAAACCTGGGACGAGAATACCGACAACCACCGAAACATCTATTCTATGAGAACATTTCTGAATGGTACTCTGAAGTATTCATTCTAACCACGGAAGACTTTGATCTTCAGGGAAACAGAAAGAGAGAGACTCAGATGAACTCTCCAGCAGACAGATCGGATTCCAACAGAGAAGATCACAATGACACATGGGCGTAAATATATATTGATTACAATTATTCCCAAATGAGTGAGCGTTCATGTACCAAGGATTAGCATTTCAATTAATATAATTATCAACTGTGTGTAGTGATCCCTTTTGTTTTTCCCGCTTCTTTCTCAGTCCTCACCCACTTCCCTTTGTCCACCAAGCCGTCATATCGGCTTAGCCCACTGGGGAATCTTCCCTATCATTTGTTACTAACCAATATCTACTGTTTGTTTGTTTATGCATTTCTGTGATTATTTACTTAGTTAGTAAATAAATGATTAAGCCAATTGGTGTATGGATGAGTTATAGTAAAGGCTGGATTCGTACAGATAACCAACAATTAACAACGTTCAGATGAGACTGACGTGAGGTAAAGAATAATTCATTAATAGAAGACTAATTGATCAGATATTAAAATATCTGAATTTATATTCAAAAAACTATAACTTTGTAATCTGAAGGTTTTCCGTGGTGCCCCAACTTCCTAGTTAATTCAATTTACATGATTAGTTTAATCACGTAATAATAATTACAGAGAATTGATTTGATAAAATAAGCCATCACCTTAATGATGCCAAAGACACGACAGTGCTCATGGGTCCTTTTACATGGAAATGCCCATATGAATCGTATGTCCTTCCGCCTATTGAGCCTCAATCTCTCCAAGCCTCAAGCCTCTCCTCTCTCCAACAATATGTCCTTTGTCTAGCCTTTTTCATTCCTAGTATGTCTTACATGGTAGCAAGAGTACTGAATACTGATACCTTTAAATGAATAAATAAGAGTACTGAATACTGATACCTTTAAATGAATAAATAAGAATACTAAATACTGATAACTTTAAATGAATATATAAGAATACTAAATACTGATACCTTTAAATGAATCAATAAGAGTCCTAATACTGATACCTTTATTTATTTAAACTAGGCAAGTCAGTTAAGAACAAATTCTTATTTACAATGACGGCCTACACCGGCCAATTGTGCACTGCCCTATGGGACTCCCAATCATGGCTGGTTGTGATACAGCCTGGATTCAAACCAGGGTGTCTGTAGTGACGCCTCTAGTGTAACAGTATAGCTTCCGTCCCTCTACTCTCCCCTACCTGGGCTCGAACCACAGCCACCCACGAAGCATCGTTACCCATCGCTCCACAAAAGCCGTGGCCCTTGCAGAGCAAGGGGGAACAACTACTTCAAGGTCTCAGAGCGAGTGACGTCACTGATTGAAACGCTATTAGTGCGCACCACCGCTAACTAGCTAGCCATTTCACATCGGTTATACTAGCACTGAGATGCAGTGCCTTAGACCGCTGCACCATTCAGGAGCATTTAAATTAATCAATACTGAATACAGATATCTTTAAATTAATTAATAAGTGAGATCCATAACTATTGGTGATTACTGAACAAACCGTTTAAATGAAAAGCTGCACAAAGTGAGAGGATTTTCTATATTTTCCAGGCATCACTTAGTCTTTTCTACAGTAGACTATTACTTGGTAGAAAGCATAGTCTATTGAATAGCCTATAGATACATTTGAATAAATCAATAACTTTGATCCATAATTATCCCCTTATTGATAGTCACATAGTCACATGAAGGTGTTTTATATGCAGAAACAAAGCCTAATAGAAACGTGCGAAATGATCTAGCCCACTTTGAACCGTTTCCCACAGTCTTCCATTAAATATCCATTGGATGGGCACCTACAATACACGTTCAATCTTTTCTCAATGGGAACGGGATGAAATTCATTCTGCAGAACATAAGAGGGTGATTTGGCTGGGGGAAAATGTACTTTGAACTTGCTTGGAGGGTTGTAGAAGTGGGGCTACAGTAGCTACCGCACAATAATTATACTGAAAGTCTGTATTTTCTGTGATCTCTCAATCTGTATCATAGTTAGAAAACAGCTAGGGGAGAGTGACTACTGCAGCCCAGCAAATTAAAGCGCACTATCTATCTATAACATTACAGTTGAAGATAGGTCTTGCATGTTGTATAAGGCAGCTGTCCAGTTCCCCGAGAATCTAACTGAAGTGGCAGAGCGCATCTCGTCAGGCTCCGCTCAAGCCATCTGTTGTCACCATGGAGATTTAGAAGACAGTTGACAGTTCACTTCTGTCGCCTCTTTTGGTGAGGCTACAACAATATTAAAAAGTAACATTTGTGTGACTGTGAAGTCCTTACCTTGTGCTGCTACGTGGTGGAAACACATCGCTGACATCAGAATCCAACAGGAGAGCCACTTCAGTCCCGCCGAACCGCCGAACATCGTCCCGGTCGGCATCCCCGGTATCCCCGTCAAGTCAGCAGAGCGAGTTCGCCGTTTTGGTAACATGTTGCTTGGCAGCCACACACAGCCTCCCGTGAGAACGAGCGAGTCGGTCCTGCCTCCTAGTCCAGCGACTCCTACTAGTCCTGTGTGAAAGTAGTCTATCGCTCACCGATGTGAACGAGTAAACCGGAGAGGAGAGCTGGTCCGTGAGCGAGGAGAGCGTGGGGCAGCAGGCGTGCCTTGTGTTGCATGTAGTTGTATAGAACTGGAGCCCCGTGGATAAATCCCGCAGGAGCTTGCTAGGCGGAGTCAATTGAACCACTGTTTAATTCCAAATCTGTGGAAGGTGTGTGAACATTGAAATCAAATCACTGTACTGAAAATTAGGAATTACAATAATTTAATAATTTTTAATTATTAAAAACTTAAATTACATGTAAAAAATCCTACATCGGAAAGCAGGAGTTAAAAACAATCATCCGATGACCAGGTTATCACCACAATTAAATTGCACCTACATTTAGGCTTTAAAGTGTTTGACAAATTATCAAAAACAATTATTAAATAATTCCATGACTGAATAGCCTTGCGCTATTTATGCTACCCCAAATTGCATTACACAATCTCCAAAAACATGGCCAACAAGTCGCCGGGGGAACAAAAAATAATAAGCCATGTTATGTTAAACCTGATTATCAAGTGAACGCCTATGTGTTTCGGGGAGGCTACGTGCGTTTTTCTCAGTATTTAAACGGTTCATTTTGAAATAATTTGATAGATATATGTAAACATTATAATAATGAGAAGAGCTCATAACCTACATAAATATGGTGCTGCCTCTTCACGTCTTTCTAGACGGATTGAACTCGATGAACACGCACAGTGAATTGATCAACTCTGTCAAGTCAAGTGGCTTTACAGCAGAATAACCGCCACAATTTTCATTCAAGGCCGTTCTAGGCCTTCATATTTTTTGGGTGTAGGCCTACGTCTACGTTCAATGGTTTAAAATATATTTATTGTCCACTCGGCCACTCCAATTCATACAAGTTGTTGTGTCCAAATGATGAGGTCCTCTCTGTGCGTTCAGTGCGCACAGTGCGGCAGGCGATGGAAGATGCAGTGCACTGTCGAATAGTGCCACGATGCGACACGACACGGCACGGCATCTATTGGTGAGTGTTGATTCATTGGTGGAACCAACCGTTGGTAGCATCTTCCGAAGCTGGAAGCAAAATGAAAACATGTTGATGTTACGCGCCATTTAGAGGGTTCGGAGAGTGGAACATCAGCTATAGAAAAGACAAGACTTGAATAGACACATGAAAAATATTATAGTATACTATGATACAAATGCTGTAGTATTCATTGTAGTGTTTTTGCCGACTTTACTGTAGTATATTCACTGTAGTGTTTTTGTGGACATTAGAGTAGTATTATTTACTACAGTGTTTGTGTTTTATCATCTTTGATATAGCAGTGGAGGGTTTCTCCTTGAGGATCCTATTGGACAAAATACGCAAAGAGCAAATGTTCCATTGCCTGTAGGTAGGTAGGCAGGACTGGGGTCTGAGCATACAGTTTAGAGCTTCTACTCTTTTCTATAAGCTGTAGGGAACACAATATATGGTCTATACTTGGCATGTAGGTTTCTCACATGGCACAAAATGTGATATGGGCAGGTTATATGCACATTAAGTACTGTAGTATAATATACTTTAGCAATTACTGTAGTGTTTTTGCAGACATTACTGTAGTTTTTACTGTAGTGTTTTTGCAGACATTACTGTAGTTTTTACTGTAGTGTTTTTGCCTGTAGTATTTACTATAGTATTATACAGTATCATACAACAACATTCTATAGTAAATACTACACATTATCAAGGGATACTACAGTGTGTATTATAGTATTCTTCAGTATACTACAGTTTACTACATAATTCTATAGTAAGTCCTGTAGTCTTCTATTGTAAACTGTAATATATTTTCATGTGGAGCATACAGAGCTCAGCAGGACTTGACTTTATTCTTGGAAAGGCATCCACCATCAACCACCGTCTCAATCAGTTCATGTGACACACGGGAATTTATAAACAAACCAGACATTACTAATCAATGGTCATCAGGTCTAATTTCCACTCTTACGCAAGCTTGATGTAAATATTGATTTGAAGAAAATATAAACTCAGTGAGTTGTGTGTTCTGTGAATGTCAAAATGAATCAGCATGATTGCATCAGCATTGGAAATACAAGCAACTACCTCTCACAAAATGCCCATATCCTACCAGGAAATCAAAGATCAAAGCTCATGTGGTCAGATGAGGCGAGCATATAAGGCTGAGTGGTGAGTTATCCTTTATTTCCTCCTTTATAACAGCAGGGAGATGCAATGTACTCTCCCTCCTCTTCTCTATCTCTCCTTCCTTCCCATCTCTCTCCATCCTCTCCTCTCTCTCTCCTTCCTCCCCATCTCTCACCCTCCTCTATCTCTCCTTCCTCCCCATCTCTCTCCATCCTCTCCTCTATCTCTCCTTTCTGCCCATCTCTCACCCTCCTCTATCTCTCCTTCCTCCCCATCTCTCACCATCCTCTATCTCTCCTTCCTCCCATCTCTCTCTATCCTCTCCTCTATCTCTCCTTCCTCCCTATCTCTCTCTCTCCATCCTCTCCTCTATCTCTCCTTCCTCCCCATCTCTCTCATCCTCTCCTCTATCTTTCCTTCCTCCCCATCTCTCTCCATCCTCTATCTCTCCTGCCTCCCCCATCTCTCTACATCCTCTATCTCTCCTTCCTCCCCTATCTCTCTCCATCCTCTCCTCTATCTTTCCTTCCTCCCTATCTCTCTCCATCCTCTCCTCTATCTCTCCTTCCTGCCCATCTCTCTCCATCCTCTCCTCTATCTTTCCTTCCTCCCCATCTCTCTCCATCCTCTCCTCTATCTCTCCTTCCTCCCCATCTCTCACTGTCCTCTCCTCTCTCTCCTCCCTCCCCCATCTCTCTTAATCTCTTCTCATCCCCATATCCATCCTCTTCACTATTTCTCTCTCCTTCTCTCTCCATACTATCATGCTCCATCTCTCTCCATCTCTCTCCTTCTCTCTCCATACTATCCTCCTCTTTCATCTCTCTCCTTCTCTCTCCTCTCTCCTCCTTTCACATCTCTCTCCATGACTTACTATGTGCCTCCGAGATGCCCTCCTCTACACACACACACTCACGCACACACACACACACTCACACGCACCAAGATCGCAGTGATTGTCTACTGCATGTGAATGAGACTGGAGAGCAATCTGCCGGCCTAACAGCCTCATAATCAGCACAGCATTAGCAGGATGGTGTGTGTGTGTGAGTGTGTGTGTGCGAATGTGTGTGTGTGTGTGTGTGTGTTTGCGTGCGTGCATGCATGTGCGTGTGTGTGTGTGTGCTCCCGCTGAGTCGAGCAGGCATGTCCACATTGGCAGACTGCTGGGAAAGTGTGTGTGTGTGTGTGTGTGCATGCATGTGTGCGTGTGTGTGTGTGTGTGCTCCCGCTGAGTCGAGCAGGCAGGTCCACATTAGCAGACTGCTGGGAACAGGACTCGGCAGGTATACTGTTCTAACACTCACACACACACACACACACACACACACACACACACACACACACACACACACACACACACACACACACTCACACACACCAACTAGGTTCACCTACTAGGTTCAGGACCAACTAGGTTCACCTAGCCACATAATAATACATACAGGCACAAACGACCTGAGAGCCCACCAGGAAAGGGTGGCCACAGCACTGAAGGGAGTGATAGAAAAAGCTTCTTCTACTTTCCCCAATGCACAAGTGGTTATCTCCACCCTGCTACCACGAAAAGACTTCCACCCTGCTACCATGAAAGACTTCCACCCTGCTACCATGAAAAGACTTCCACCCTGCTACCATGAAAAGACTTCCACCCTGCTACCACGAAAAAACGTCCACCCTGCTACCAAGAAAAGACTTCCACCCTGCTACCATGAAAAGACTTCCACCTTGCTACCAAGAAAAGACTTCCACCCTGCTATCACGAAAATACTTCCACCCTGCTACCAAGAAAAGACTTCCACCCTGCTACCATGAAAAGACTTCCACCCTGCTACCATGAAAAGACTTCCACCCTGCTACCAAGAAAAGACTTCCACCCTGCTACCAAGAAAAGACTTCCACCCTGCTACCAAGAAAAGACTTCCACCCTGCTATCACGAAAAGACTTCCACCCTGCTACCACAAAAAGACTTCCACCCTGCTACCAAGAAAAGATTTCCACCCTGCTATTACGAAAATACTTCCACCCTGCTACCAAGAAAAGACTTCCACCCTGCTACCATGAAAAGACTTCCACCCTGCTACCAAGAAAAGACTTCCACCCTGCTACCACAAAAAGACTTCCACCCTGCTACCAAGAAAAGACTTCTACCCTGCTACCAAGAAAATACTTCCATCCTGCTACCAAGAAAAGACTTCCACCCTGCTACCAAGAAAAGACTTCCACCCTGCTACCAAGAAAATACTTCCACCCTGCTACCATGAAAAAACTTCCACCCTGCTACCACAAAAAGACTTCCACCCTGCTACCATGAAAAGACTTCCACCCTGCTACCACGAAAATACTTCCACCCTGCTACCAAGAAAAGACTTCCACCCTGCTACCACGAAAATACTTACATTTACATTTTAGTCATTTAGCAGACACTCTTATCCAGAGCAACTTACAGTAGTGAATGCATACATTTCAATTCATACATTTTTTTTCCATACTGGCCCCCTGTGGGAATCAAACCCACAACCCTGGCATTGCAAACACCATTGCAAACACCCTGCTCTACCAACTGAGCCACAGGGAGCACTCCATGGAGAGTTCCACTCTGCATCCATGAAAAGACTTCCACTCTGCTACCAAGAAAAGACTTCCACCCTGCTACAATACAGCGGGTAAACACAAGTATTTCCCGTGACTGTGCCTCAAAACCAAATGTTTTCCTGGCCCACCACTCTACCCTGGACTTGGACAGCCTTTACGGTCAGGGCCACCTATACAAGGCAGCAGTGCCCACCTTCACCCGGACTCTAAAGGACATCGCTCTCAAACGCAGCCCCAACACTTCACACAGGAGCAACAGATCAAGAGACACCCCGCGCAGACCAGCGAGACAGTCTCCCAGGCCAAACCGCACGACCGACAATATTGGACACTTTATGGAACACAAAGCCTTCACTATCTCCTCCTGGAATATCCAAGGCCTGAGGTTATCTGCCTTTGGCCTAAAGAGCAGGATTCTGGACTTCATCAAAGAAATCCGAAATACAGACATTTTATCCTACAAGAAACCTGATATAGAGGAGACGGACCCACTGGTTACCCTCTAGGTTAAAGAGAGCTGGTAGTCCCATCCCATCCACCAAACTACCAGGTGTGAAACAGGGAAGGGACTCAGGGGGTATGCTAATTTGGTATAGAGCAGACCTAACTCACTCCATTAAATTAATCAAAACAGGAACATTTTACATTTGGCTAGAAATTCAAAAGGAAATGATCTCAACAGAGAAAAATGTCCTCCTGTGTGCTACCTATATGCCCCCACTAGAATCCCCATACTTTAATGAAGACAGCTTCTTCATCCTGGAGGGGGAAATCAATCATTTCCAGGCCCAGGGACATGTACTAGTCTATGGAGACCTAAATGCCTGTCACAATGGGTGGCTTGAGGAATCAGGAGAGGTGGAGTCAGGCGCAGGAGACAGATGATTCCGGGAATAAACTTTAATAAATATTAGCACGGAAAAATAACAAGAACGGAGTGCAGGGTGTGCAAAATAAAAGGCACCACCCTCTACGAAAGAAAACCAGGGACGCAGCCCAAAATATCATTCTTCGAGAAGGAAACACAAACCCTCATCAGCAACGTAACCCTGACAACAAACAATCCCGCACAACCCACAAACCTAACTAGCTAGCCTAAATACCCCTCCCACTAACAACTAATACAAAACAGGTGCGTAACTAACCTAGACCTAACTAACAGAACGTGAAACATAGATCAGTGGCAGCTAGTAGGCCGGCGACGACGACCGCCGAGCGCCGCCCGGCGGTCATGACAATAGGTAGGTGTCGTGACAATGCCAGAACCGGACAAGAACCTGACACCCTCAGCACACATGGGGACAAACACCTGCCTGGAGGTGATAGCATTCCCTCCCTCATATGCCCTCTTAGGCACAACTATGACAACATAACCAACAAAAACGGGTCACAACTCCTGCAGCTCTGTCGAACGCTGGGTATGTACATAGTCAATGGTAGGCTTCGAGGGGACTCCTATGGTAGGTACACCTATAGCTCATCTCTTGGCAGTAGTACTGTAGACTACTTAATCACTGACCTCAACCCAGAGTCTCTCAGAGCATTCACAGTCAGCCCACTGACACCTCTATCAGACCACGGCAAAATCACAGTCTACTTGAAAAAAGCAATACTCAATCATGAGGCATCAAAGCCAAAGGAGTAATATTAAGAAACCCAATAGATGGAAGGAATGTATTTCGGAAACCCACTGTCACGACTCCCACTGAAGGTAACGCCCCCTCCTGCTCGGGTGGCGCTCGGCGGTCGTCGTCACCAGCCTACTAGCTGCCACTGATCCCTTTTGTTTTCTCCCCTTTCTGTTATTGTTTGCATCTGTCCTTAGTTGGGTTGATTAGCGGGGCTATATTAGCTAGTTGGCCCGCCTGCTCTTTGTGCGGGATTGTTTCTCTGTGTGTTGCTTTGGTACGCGCTGTAATTATTTTGCGCTAGTGCATGGTTTTGCGCTCACTGTGTTTTGTCCCCTGTGTTTGGGGCACTTTGATTTTTGTGTGCGCTCAGTTCGCATTCTGGGTTGGCTGGTGTTTTGCTTGTCGAGCATTAAAAGCTATAACCCTTATCGCTGCTTCCTGCGTCTGATTCCTCCTCCACTACGCCCAAGCCTTACAGAATCCTGCACCACCTATGGAGTCAGCAGGAGCAGCTGCCAACCCCCTTCCTTCGATGAAGGAACGCGTGCTCCATCATACGTCAGTCCTCCACCGAATTGGATCCGTGATGGACCAGATGATGGAGAGGATGGACCGTTGGGAGAGGAGTGGTCTCCTCTCTCCACCTCCGGCTCCTCCGACGCAGCCACCTCTGCCTCCCACGCGTCTGGCTTCGGCACGTTTCGTCTGGCGCTCCCGAGGGAGTACGATGGAGCGGCGGCTGGGTGCCAGGGATTTCTGCTCCAGCTCGAGCTGTACCTGGCCACCGTCAGACCTGCTCCCTCAGGGGAGGAGAGCGTGAGTGCCCTCATTTCCTGCCTGACGGGCCGAGCTCTGGAGTGGGCCAATGCAGTCTGGAACGGTCCGGACTTGGCGAGGGATCACTATCCAGAGTACACCCGCTGCTTTTGGGCCGTGTTCGACCACCCTCCGGTGAGCGGCTGTTACACCTCAGGCAGGAGACAAGGAGTGCGCAGGACTTCGTGCTGGAGTTCAGGACCTTGGCTGCTGGGGCGGGGTGGAACGACAGGGCCCTGATAGACCATTACAGGTGTAGTCTCCAGGTGGACGTCCGCAGGGAGCTAACTTATCGGGACACTGCTCTGTCTCTTGATGAGCTCATCGACATGTCTATCCTACTGGACAATCTGCTGGCTACCCGCGGGCGTTCGGAAAGGGTCCTGTCCGTTCCACCTCCGTGCACCCCCGCCCCTACTCCTATGGAGTTAGGGGGGGCCGTGCCGAGGGGTACCGGAGGAGGTGGCTCCTCCTGCACCAGCTGTGGTCGGAGAGGACACACGGCCGACCGGTGCTGGGCAGGCAGAACACTTCTCGGTCACCCCAGGGGAGTCAGCACCAAACTCACCCAGAACCCCCTGTTGGTCACGTGTTCTTATTCATTTTGTTTTCTGATTTTTTTCCCTCTTCCCAGCTAGGGCGCTAGTCGATTCAGGCGCAGCTGGGAACTTCATGGATCGCGGACTCGCCATTAAGCTGGGCATTCTGCGAGTGCCGATAGATTCCCCCTTCCCCGTGCACTCCCTAGATAGCCGGCCATTAGGGTCAGGGCTGGTCAGGGAGGCCACGGTTGCACTGGACATGGTAACGCAGGGGAATCATAAGGAACGGATTAGTTTCTTTCTTATCGATTCGCCTGCGTTTCCGGTGGTGCTGGGGGTCCCCTGGCTGGCTGATCACAATCCCCGTATTTCGTGGAAACAGGGGGTTCTCCAGGGGTGGTCAGAGGAGTGTTCAGGGAGGTGTCTAGGAGTTTCCATAGGTGCCACATTGGTGGAGAGTCCAGACCAGGTGTCCACCGTGCGCATTCCCCTGAATACGCAGATTTGGCGATCGCTTTTTGTAAAAAGAGGGCAACCAAATTACCACCTCATTGACAGGGGGATTGTGCGATAGATCTCCAGGTTAACGCTGCGCTTCCCAAGAGTCACGTGTACCCCTTGTCACAGGAGGAGATGGTGGCTATGGAGACATATGTCACGGAATCTCTGGGACAGGGGTACATTCGGCCCTCCATCTCACCCGTCTCCTCGAGTTTCTTTTTTGTGAAGAAAAAGGAGGGAGGTCTGCGTCCGTGCATTGATTACAGAGGTCTAAATGGTGGGGTTTAGTTACCCGCTACCTCTCATCGCTACGGCGGTGGAATCATTTCACGGAGCAAGATTCTTCACAAAACTGGATCTCAGGAGCGCGTATAACCTGGTGCGTATTAAGTATGGAGACGAGTGGAAAACCGCATTTAGTACCACATCGGGCCATTATGAGTACCTCGTCATGCCGTATGGGTTAAAGAATGCTCCAGCCGTCTTTCAATCCTTTGTAGACGAGATTCTCAGGGACCTGCATGGGCAGGGCGTGGTTGTCTATATCGATGATTTTCTGATATATCCCGCCACCCGCGCCGCGCATGTGTCCCTGGTACGCAAGGTGCTTGGGAGACTGCTGGAGCATGACCTATACGTCAAGGCTGAGAAGTGTGTGTTCTCCAAACGAGCCGTCTCCTTCCTGGGTTATCGCATTTCCACCACGGGGGTGGTGATGGAGTGTGACCGCGTTAAGGCCGTGCGTAATTGGCCGACTCCACCACAGTGAAGGAGGTGCAGCGGTTAGGGTTTGCCAATTACTACCGGAGGTTTATCCGGGGTTTTGGCCAGGTAGCGGCTCCCATTACCTCACTGCTGAAGGGGGGGCCGGTGCGTTTGCGGTGGTCGACTGAGGGGGACGGAGCCTTCAAGAGGATGAAGGTGCTGTTCACCGAAGCACGCACACACACACACACACACACTCACATGCACACATTCTCACACACTCACACACACCATAAATGAATCCTAATCACCCTGTACAGTAGGTAACTGGGCCATGCTGTTCTATAACCAGTAAACTCCGTCAGACTACCACTAGGACTCCATTTGGTCTAAAGTAGTGCACTACCTAGAGAATAGGGTGCCATTTGGGATGCAACCTTGATTTTACAGATTTTTATAATCCCTTTGGCACTAATTTCAGAACCTTGTGGTCATTTTTCAAAACTCTAGACCAACAACTCAAAACGGTCATCACTTGTAACACAGGCTGTCCAATGTTCAGAACATTGCATTGTGCATTCATATCTTCATAGAAACCTTGCACTTGCAGAATCATTGGTTCACATAACTCATTTATCATGAAATACCATAGGAACATTCATTTAGATCACCCACACACAAGATACCGATAGTTTCACTGTGTAGTTGTTCGTTCAATCATTAAATATTGTAGTACAAAATATGTGATACATGTTTCATTATGCTACTACACGTAAATACATCACTGTAAAAGGACTAGTAAAGAGAATACTGCAGACACAGTGGAATCATTGAACAAAATCTGAAATGTATTGATGAAATACAATAAAATCACTCATAGGTTTCTTTGAATCAAAGGAAAAATAATTAGCTACATAAAAATAAAAAAACTACAGTAAAACATCAACTGCGGTGTTCCTCACCTGGCTTACTGTAAAAAGAAAAACAAAAGATTAATTACTGTACTTCTATATTTCCATCAAACTTGTCTTGTGGATTTGGCCATAGGTTCTCATCCACATCACAATGGATGTTTTCATTAGCCAAACATCTTGGGAAGAATCTTCGGGCGAACCCAGGCCTGACACTGGTCTGCCGTGATGTCATTGCATGCATCATCCATGGCCTGGAGAAGGGTGGCTTGTTCGTGAGGGCGCCTATCATATACCTTCCACCTCCATGTGAAGAAAAATTCCTCAATCGGGTTTTAGGAAAGGACAGTATGGGGGTAAATACAGGGTGGTAAATTGTGGATGGGCCTGAAACCATGCTTGCACCATTTGAGCATGGTGGAACCTGACATTATCCCACACAATGACATAGGTCATGCCATCAGCTCTACAGACCTGATTTAGCCCATCAAGGAAGGTTACATTTGAACAGCGAATCATGTGGCTGCCTGCAACTCAATATATAGAGTATATAGAGTAGAGAGCTTAAGTTGTTGTTCAACCTAACATTATAACGGGCAAGATGCGTAATCTAAGCAACTTTGACCGTGGTATGATTGTTGATGCCACACATGGTGATTCCAGCATCTCAGAAACAGCTGCCTTCCTGGGATTGTTATGCACTACAGATAATGTAGTCCAATTGGTTCATGTTCTACGGTATTGGTGTCAATGGATCTGGTTATGATCTAAACATGGAATATTGTTCGTCAGTTTCCATAAAACTATGCATTAAGAGTAATGCAACAGTTACTTATCATTTTAAGCAGTTGTATCAATTGATAGTTAGATCATTGTAATGAAATGAATAGACAGTCATCTCAGATGTAATGTGTGAATTGCATTTGAAATGGTAATACTTTGTTAAGTTGTGTCATTTTGAACAGGTGATTTTAGTTCAATGAACACATGATCTTAACTGTATGTGTATTGTATCCAAGCAATTGGAAAAAGTGTTTGAGATTTGAAAAATTAGCATTTTGATCATTGGTTGTGAGTTTTGTGTCTAGAGTTTTGAAAAGTGACATCAAGGTTCCGAAATTAGTGCCAAAGGGATTGTGTCATGCTATCTATTTCTTTGGTTTGGCCGAGTATGGTTTCCAATCAGAGGCAGTTGTCTATCGTTGTCTCTAATTGGGAATCATACTTAGGCAGCCTTTTCCCACCTGTGTTTGTGGGGAGTTGTTTTCTGTTTTGTATTCGTTACCTGACGGAACTGTTGGCTTTTCGTTTTGTTTCTTTGTTCTAGTGTTTCATTGAGTAAATAATATCATGAACACGTATCACGCTGCGCTTTGGTCCACTCCTTCCGAAGAAAGTCATTACAGATTGTAAAAAACTGTAAATGTCTTTTAGGTAAAACTAAGGCTGTGTTTGTACGTGGGTTCTTTTCTTCTTTCAAATACTTTATCTGTGCTTGATTGAAATTGCCTGGTGCAATTTAACTATTGGAATAGTCCCAAAAGTACTGCCAACCCCTCCCATCTGGCACCCCAGGCAGGTCTTCACAAAACGCTCACAGTATTTGAAAGAAAACAAATGCTATTTGAATCCTGGTCTGTTTCATACACAGTAGGCCCGTCTCTGTACACTAAAGTTAAGGGACACTAAGTAGCCTAAGTGATGACATAATGGTTTCTGCTATTCATTGGACATCTGTGGTATAAACAGCTGAACAAGCCTGGCCATAGAATCTGTTTAATCACGTAAACAACCACAAACCATTTATTGATTAAATACCCTCCTGGCTCTGGGCACAGGGTTCTGTGGTACTCTGTGGCTAGTGACCAGGCTGCTTCTGTGGAACTGTGTTTCTGTGTGCGTGTGTGTGTGTGTGTATGTGTTCATGCGTGTGTGTGTGTGTGTGTGTGTGTGTGTGTGTGTGTGTGTGTGTGTGTGTGTCTGTGTGTGTCTGTGTGTGTGTGTGTGTGTGTGTGTGTGTGTGTGTGTGTGTGTGTGTGTGTGTGTGTGTGTGTGTGTTCACATTTAGCTGAAGAGGGTGCATCATCCACTGGCTTTTAGCAGGAAATGTAACAACAACAACATCTGTCCTCATAACATCAGCAGACATCACAATACCAACGCACACACACGCACACATACACACACGCACAATCACACATATGTACACACACACACAGTCTTGTACAACTAACCTTGTGGGGACACACAATTCAGTCCCATTCAAAATCCTATTTTCCCTAACCCTAACCTTAACCATAACCTTAACCTACAAACCTAACCCTAATTCTTAATTCTAACCCTAATACTTATTCTAACCTTAACCCGAAACCCACTAGAAATAGCATTGGACCTTGTGGGGACTAACAAAATGTCCCCAGTTGGTCAACATTTGGGTTTACTACTCTTGTAGTAAACCAAGTATAGTTAAACACTGACCTCAAATTGACAGACATGATGATGTCTCCTAAGTCTCCGATTTCTCTTCCCGGGTAACACACACACACACACACACACACACACACACACACACACACACACACACACACACACACACACACACACACACACACACAAACACAGAGTCCTATACTGGAGACACTTGTAAAGCCCAGCAGCAAATTGAAACATGAAAAATATGACCGAAAACAACCCGAAGTTATAAAACACCTTCAGAGATTAAACACCTTCAGAGAACTACGCATCACCCAGGATGCCTCCTAAATAGCACCCTGTTCCCCAGATAATGCACTATGTTTGACCAGAGCCCTTTAGAGATTTGGCCAATAGTCCACTATATAGGGAACAGGGTGCCATTTGGGACACATACTGTATCATGTATCCCCACGAGTCTCCGTTGTCCAGGTATAATATTGTTCAAATGAAGATTCAGCCTATCAGACTTCACCATAGCAACTGACTGAGGAGATGTAAAAATGTGTTTGCAAAAAAAGTAGAACCTCTTGTGAGTAACATAGATCATCTTGGATTTAGGTTTTCTATTAATAGTATCCTGAATGAATCAGTCATCTGGATCCTGTCTGCATC